>NC_092850.1:2054854-2260391 GCF_039878825.1 Excalfactoria chinensis
GAATGCATTGGCTACTGTCGAGCAAACAGTTCTTCCAGTACCTTTTAGTTTGGATGCTAGGTGTATGTTTGGTGGCCCTGCCAGGCAGGGGGGTTGGAACTACATGATCCTTGAGGCCCCTTCCAACCCGGGTCATTCTGTGATTCTATGCTGTTTGATGACTGCACAGAATGCTGTTGTTACCTGCACTCTTGAGCTCTGACCCTGTCATTCAAGTAGTTGAGACTCATCAAACAAGCAGCGAGGTTTGGATGTTTTCGGTGGCTTTTGGACATTGTGTTCTCTGAACAATATTATGACTGACAGATGTAACCTAGGAGGTCATTTTAGTGGCTTTGACTGATGGCTATGCAGTGCAAGCAGGGTGGGAACAGAAGTGAGATTTCTGAGCTTAGGTGTGTATTTTTTGCCATCTAAAACTAAATTGAAGATGTTACTTTTCTCTTTGATGATTTAATTACTGAAGTTAATGATTCTGATTTCTGTACGAGTTGAGCAGGCGGTGCGTTACTAAAAGCAGTAGGAAGATTTGGCTGTTTGGGGTCACTCCATGGGTATCGTTGGCCATTTTTCAAGTGTAATTTTCCCACTCTGCTTGGGTAGAAGGTGAAATATGTAGTAAATCATGTCTCTCTCTGTAAAGTGTATCTAATGAAATTATGTTTCTCAGACATACTGTTAATCAGTTGCCTTTTCTAAATTCGTTGTTAGAAAATGGATGCAATCAGCACAGAATATTTTCAGTGCACCTTCCAACCACTGGGCAGCATTTCCCTCTGACCCACAGCTTCTCTATCGCACTCACACAACGTTTCAGAGCTTTTTGCAGCTTTCCCCTGTATTTATTTCTGTTTCGCATTGGCCAGTTCTCAGTTTGCTTATCGTCCTTGAGGATTTTCCTGTAAATAGGGTTGCTCTGTGATCTTATACTGAAGAAATGAATGTGCTTTATATTTTTTCCTTGTGATTTTTATTTGTTCTGTGAAGGATGGGCAGAAAGGCAGCTTGAATGAGGGGAGCCTCTTGCTACCTGAGCCACTGATTTCTTAACAGCTGCTGTATGGGAGACGTGTCACCTCTTAGCCTCATGGAGCGGTGTTTAATCTTGCACCCCCCGGTGACAGCGTGCAGAATCTCTCCTTGGATTTGGAGCTGTTTCCTGTAAGTTTGGAAACACTTTCTTTACTTTTTTCACACGTAGAGGTGCTCAAAGGGAGCAGGGATTGCAGGAGGAGCTGAATTGGGCAGGGCTGATGTTGGTGATTCTCAGTGCTTTCTAAAAGGCTACTTCCAGTCTGAGAGTAATTCCTCACTGTGAACTGCAGGACAGACAAACTACTGTATCCCACTTGTTTTCTTTGTGTGTCTGTTTTCTTCAGACAAAGTTCTTTCCTTTTAATGCTTTGGCATAACTTTAGTTGGTTTCCTTTTGCTTTACTGAACCAGAAAGCATTGCTGCTGCTTTTTCCTCTTCATCGAGGATTTTCGGTTCATATTCAGGATAATTGGAGTGTTCTGTTCACATAAATCCAATGCCCCTGACAGAAGCAGCAGCTGATACGCTCATCCTCAGCACCCTTCTGCTGTTAGATAGGAGCTAGCTGGCACTGCTTGTGTTTGTAGCAGGAATCAATAGTCTCAGGAAGAAAACAAACATCTGCTTCCCATGGGCCGTAATGGGAAAGCCAGACGAGCTGGTCTGCAGCTCTCATCGAATCCGTACTGCAGTGTGAAGCAGAGCATACTGTGAAAGGAGATTCCCTTCATGTTTATCCTCGAGCAACAGGACACCTCATGTTCAGTTTAGGGACTGCAGTGTTTTTGATGCACCCTTTGTAATGCTGTGTGAATCCTTTTGGCTGCAACCTGAGCAGGGGCTGCTTGGAAGAGGCACCAAAAATCCTCTTTACCCCCCAGAACGTTTGAGAGCCTTTTACTTTTGTGCACTAAGCTGGTGCTGCTGTATGGTGTGTTGTGAGCTGTGAGCCCTGTAGCACTTCTCCCCCTTCCTCAAGCCATTCATTCTCTATTTTCTTTTTACGATCTCTGTAAACAAAGGCGTATCCGTGTTCCATCCTGGATTTCATTGCCACTGTTGGGTCCAAACCACGAGCCCTGTGCAAGCAGGGGGTGAAGCTTTGTTGTAAACCAGTGAGTGGAAGGTGAGATGGTGATTGCATTTTCCAATTGCTGTTTTAGCTGACAAATGGGAGGTGGCCATTTGTCCAATGTCTGCAATGGCCTGGGAAACAGAATTTTGAATTGCCCTTCAATGTGCTTAGCTTTAAACCACTTTAAAATAATTTAAGTGTTGTTTTTTTATATACAAATCATATTTACATGCAATTATCATTTGTAAGCATAATGCCTTTCTTGAAATGCTAAGGCCTAGAGACCGAATGGGGCTCCTCAGAACCACACGAGCAGCAGATGGGCGCCCAGTTCAGGAAGGGGGTGTTGAATGGGACTCACGTTTTCCTGTTGGCTGTTATCAAAGCGACGAGCCTTTGTAGGGTAAATGCTGCTGTTCATCACACTAAACCATGAGCAATGAGCTGTTTCAAAGCAAGGTCAGGCCCAAACGCTTCACAGCTGGGCAGCTCTTGTGATGCCTCCTGATTGAATTGTGGTTGGGTTTTGCACCACGCTCATGTTTTATTGAATGGAGGTGTGCAGATTGCAATGCAGGCACACGAGGATGGGAGCGCTCCATGGAGCTGCATTGTGATCTAGGCGTTACCATTTCCAAACGTTGTGCGTTTATTCCTCTTTCTTTCTCCTTAGGATATGCATGCCAAACGTCTTGTCTTTTTCAATGATTTGTAAGATACATTTTAAGACTGGAAACTTTTTGTACAACACACTCAAATAAATGTTTTGCATTTTATTTGTTTCCTGTGGTCGAATCAATGGTTTGAGGGCTGGGAGGGTGGGAAGCTGCCTGCTGGAATGGGACCTTGCGCTGATGGACGGAGCGCTGAGTACGAGCCAGCAGTGCGCCCAGCTGCCCGAGAAGGGTCGCTCCGTGCGCGGAGATGCGGCAGCCCGCGGGGATCCCGGCCGCGCACCGGGCAAGGCCGAACCCGCCGCCCCGCGCCGCCCTCCCGGACCCGCTCCGCGCTCCCGCCGCGGGGACGCGCACGGCTGCGGATCTGCCGGGCGGGGACGCGCCGCAGCTGCCGTTCCGTTCCGGGCCGCGCGGGGCGCGCCGGGAGCCGTAGTTCGTCGTCGGCCATTGCGCTGCCGCCCCGCCGGGACCGCGAGCCATGGAGAGCGGCTTCGGCTCCGACTTCGGTTCCGATTTCGGCTCCGGTGCCGGCGGGGGAGGCAAGCTGGACCCGGGGCTCATCATGGAGCAGGTGAAGGTGCAGATCGCCGTGGCCAACGCGCAGGAGCTGCTGCAGGTCTGCACCGGCGGGGGACGGAGCCGCGGGAGCACGTGGCGGAGGGAGGGGGGGACGTGGGGGGGGTTGTGGGTCGGGGGTTGTGGGTCGGGCTGCTGACGGCTCCCCCCGCAGCGTATGACGGATAAATGCTTTCGGAAGTGCATCGGGAAGCCCGGCGGGGCGCTGGACAACTCGGAGCAGGTGAGCGGGGCGGCGGGACGCGGGGCGGGGCGGGCGGCTGCCCCCGGGGCTCCCCCATCACCGCTCCGTGTGCCGCAGAAATGCATCGCCATGTGCATGGACCGATACATGGACGCCTGGAACGCGGTTTCTCGCGCCTACAACTCCCGGCTGCAGCGGGAAAGAGCCAACATGTGAGCGGGACGGAGCGCGGAGCGGCTGCAATAAACACAGTAAAACCCGCCCTGAACCTGCGCTTCCTCTGGCTTTTATCGGCCGTGTGTCCCCTGAGGCCGGTGCCGCTGTGCTGGGCACGCACGGAGCTGCCCGCGTGAGCCCCAGCTGTGCGATGGTGGGGCAGGATTTCCTGCTGGCCGCGCCGGGTTCCCCCCTGCCTTCACCTGCACGGCGCTCCGAGTGTCTGTGCCGCTGTCCTGGACAACGAGAGCGCAGCCCTTACACGGAGGGAGCTGCGGAGGGTGGGAAGCCTGTGCTGACTCATGCAGGTGAGGGCCTGGGCAGGTTGGATCCCAATCGTCTCATGTCCTTGGGATCACACAGAGAGTCACCAGATGGAGAAACACGGACACCAATGGCAGCGTGCCCTTTTGTAGAGCTGTGGAATCATAGAATGGCTTGAGTTGCAAAGGACCACAACGACCATCCCGTTCCAACCCCTGCTGTGTGCGGGGTCAGCAACCAGCAGCCCGGGCTGCCCAGAGCCACATCCAGCCTGGCCCTGAGTGCTGCAGGGATGGGGCATCCACAGCCTCCTTGGTTTTGACCTGGGGAGGCCAGGTGTTAACGCACGGGATGTCGGCCAGGTCTGAGATGGGACAAGTCTCATTTATTTATAGGGAAAAAAAAAAAGTCTAGCCCTCTTTCTAAGCCAAGCAGTTATCGATAGCCCCGCTCTCAGTGGGTCACAACACGCGAGCGTTTGCTTCGTACTCGCAGACCATCTTCACTCCTTTGCAGCATCCCAGAAGTGTACAGTAGTGGTGGTGGGGTCAGTGCGGCCCCTGGCAGTTATTCCTCTCGTTCGTCACCTTCCCTGAGTGGTGAAATTCAGCTTCAGAGCTTGAGGTTCTGCGCGATCCAGCCCTGCACCGCCGTGACTTTGGTGTAGACCCCAGGGAAGTACGGCCTGGCGCAGCCATAGCCCCAGCTTGTGATTCCTGCTAGAAACCACCGTCCTGAGGGTTCTTTACATGCCAGGGGCCCGCCTGCGTCACCCTGCAGGGAGAGGGAAAGGGTCCGGTACCGAACCAAGAACACAACCGAGCCAACCCAGCCCCCTGCTTGATGGCTGTGCTGGGATGCAGGAACATCTGCTGGAGCCCAGAGGGCTGCTCAGTGGTGCATTTGTGTGCACAGAGACCGGGACACTGAGACGTTTCCAGAGCTGCAGCAGGGTTGTGCAGTGGGACACCCTCATGGCGTCCTGTTTGGTGCTACCTCTGTTTGTATCCCTGAGCTGTCCAGGTTGGTGGGATAGACAGAGCACAGCATGTGTGGGATGGACTTGGGTGAGGTGATGGGGGGGAGGTGGTGGGATGGGCAGCTGGGTTGGGTGGCAGGACACAGCCCTCCTGGAGGACATGGGGACTTTGCATGAGTAACTCCATCCCGCAGCACCATTTGCTGCTCTCACACTCACTGAGCAGCTGTCGACGGTACCGTGTGGGAAACCAGCGCACACCATCCTGCTGCTGATCTGGACAGGGTAGAACTTTTTGCAGTCCTGGTCTCCAATCACATTCACTGCTGCTTTTTGCAGCTGCTTTGTCATGAGGCCTGAGGAGACAAGGATCGCCATTAGCTTGGTGCAGAGCACACCAAACATAAGCATGATGTAGGACAGGGGTCTCTGTAGCTTTAGTCATGTGCCAGAGGGAGAGACCTGCACTGGGAAGGTGACCCAGGCCTGGTTCCTCCCCAGCAGAGGAAGCACAGGAAGGTCCTTTTGTGCCATTGTTTGTCAGGCAGTTCAGCCAACCAGGTAGAAATGGGATCAGAGCGATCCTTGTGCTGCAAGAGCACGGCTGGAGCAGCTGGAGGGATGGGGAGTGCCATGGATGGCACTAGAAAGCTTGGGAGCTGTAACCAGATGGATGGGTACAGCCTGTGGGGGGCAGAGGCATCCCCTACAGAGTATGGGTTATGTGGAATCTTTGGGGCAGTGAGCTGGGAAGCGTAGTGGGGCCTGCAGTGCCCAGGCAGGGAGGCCGTACCTCCTTCCTTGGTGGAGCCCCAGCCTGTGATGAAGCACCTGGCTCCTTCCTGGAAGACGTGCGAGTTGTCTGGGAGACAAATGGGTTTGATGGTGCTGCTGAACCTGACGGGCGTGCTCAGCTCCAGCAGTGCCACGTCGTAGTCCAGGCTGTAGACGTTGTAAAAAGGGTGCTTGTAGATACGGAATATTTTCTCCATTTTGCCCTCGTTGCCGTTCAGGAAGGGTGTTCCTAGAAAGGCCACCCACATTTTGGGGTCGCTGTAACTGCAGAAAGACAGCAGAGCTGGTTGTTAGCATGGCCAGCAAGGAGTGCTGCTCCCGCATCTGTGGGGCTGGGGTGCATCGCAGCCACGTGCTGTGAGGCCACAGCCCATCTCCATCACTGCAGTGCACCCAGGCTTTGCTCCACTCGTTGCTCTTCATGCTTACCTGTAGGGGCACATCTCTAACAGTAGTGTGTGCTTCCAGTGAGGCACAGCATCCCGACCACAGGGAAGGGGAAGCGCAGGGGGGAGGGAGGCCCAGGGCCGTCTCAGACTTACATGTCAAAGCAGTGAGCTGCAGAGAGCAGCCACCTGTCGGCAATGAGGACAGCCCCGCACTTGTGCTCCTTCTGCCGAAGCCAGAGACTGACTTGCCAGGGCCATTCTCCTCGAGCTGCAGAGCTCCCACCCACGATCTTGCTGAAGGCCAGAGCAGTGGTTAAGCCGCAGTCTGGGACAGAAGAAGAGACACCGTGGTTTTAAATAGCCATAAACATAAGGGATATTTCTTCCCTATCCCCTGCAGTGTGACACCTCTGGGAACTCATTATCACACATGGGGATGTGTGACCTGAGCCATCACGTAGCAAGGGATGTTGCAGCCCAAATAGTGGCGCTCAGATGGCAGGTCGTGGTGCTGTGCAGAGCTGGCGTGCCAGCTCCTAGTGGCAGATCGGGCAGGAGGCTGCAAAGCAGAGCTTACCACAGTTGCTCTCATCAAATCCATTGCTGCAGTCAACAATCCCGTCACATTCAGGATTTTCTTTTCCAATACAGACGTTGCTGGAACACCTGAAGGTGAGGCTGGTACAAGGCACCACTGGAAGACAACAACCCAACTCAGTGCTCTCTGTGCCAGGGCTGGAGGTCTCGATGGATTCGCCATCACTGGACTTTTACCTGGGGCCTGTGTGGGCTTGGCAGGCTCAGTGGATTTCAGAGCTGTGGAGGTTTCTTCCATGGTGGTGGTAATCTCACTCGGGGTGGTTTCAATGATGGGACTTGTAGCTGTTGTACTGGGATGGAGCGTGAGGGTGTCTGCAGTCGTTCTGGTGGTGGATGAACTGGAAGGAGTGTCTGTGCTGGCACTGGGAAACTGAGAGATGGTATCCAGGATCCAGTCGTTGAGTTTGGTAATTCTGGAGTACACTCCGGGTTTCTTAGCCTGGGCACATCCAATTCCCCAGCTCACGATGCCGGCCAGATAAAACACGCCCGGGGTGAGCTCGCAGGCCAAGGGCCCTCCTGAGTCTCCCTGGGGAAGAAGCACGGCCATGGCTGCTCAGCCCACATCTCCAGCACAGGTGATGTGCACAGAACTGCTCCTCAGCACAACAGGAGTCAGCAAACCTCTCATTCTCCCCCCATCCCTGAGGGGCTCTGCTCCCTTGCACTGTGCACAAGACATGACTGCCCACAGGCTGACACTGGTGCTGATGGCTCAACCTGGCTGCAAAGTGGTGTTTGTCAGGAATGTCAACATGATATCATACCACCTTTCTGCAAGTGGAGGGGAGCCACCACCAACCATTGCTTGTTTGGCTGCCACTGGAAAACTGCTTCATCCAGGGCTGCTGTCAGCCCAGATGGGGCAGCAGGGTGGAACTGCTTTAAGTCATGCTTAATTTGATGACCTTTGTTTGCTTTTTTAAAGTTGCAGGGGAGCAGGCTGTGCTTTTAAGCTAAGGTACACATGGGAAGCTCAGTAAACATTCCCCAGTGCCATGCGGAGGCTGCTGAGTTAGCACAGGAGCTGCAGAGGAGAGGGGACATCCCAGGCTCTTACCTGGCACGAGTCTATCTTCCCCTCCAGGAAACCAGCGCAGATCATCCGCTCAGTGAGGGAGAAGTTGTAGAGGAAGTTGCAGGTTTTCTGGTCTATGATGCCCACAGAAGCTTTCTGCAGGCTCTCAGACATGGTGACTGCATGAAGACCATGGGATTAGTGCAGCAGAGGGAAGCAAGAGCTATGGCTGCTCCAGCACACACCTCAGAAAAGCAAGCTCTGGTTCCAGACAGGAGCTGCATCCCGTATGAACTGTCCTCCTATTGTCCCTGAAGCCCCTGACTCACCCCAGGGTGCAATCTTGGGCCTGGATACAGGCCACTGGGCACAGGCAGCCATTTTCTGTTGTCTTGGCCGTGGGTGGGCTCTTGCTTAATGTGGGAGAACCACTGAGGGGAGCCAGATGGGTTCTGCTGACCCCTGCCAAGCTGCTGTCTCCCTTACCTTGTTTGCTGGTGGCTCCCAAATAGCTGCAGTTTAAGGTGTGCCCTGTTTCTTGCTTACTTGTGTTTCTGTTTGGTCCTGACCTCCCTTGCCCCACATTCATGTAGGGTCACGGTCACACAGCTTTGCTGCTGAACCTGTCTCTGTTCCAGAGCAAATCAAGTGACAACAAATCCCTGCTTACCGTTCCCTTCTTGGAGGTTCCCCCATCCAGAAATTATGCATTTCTTGCCAACAGGAAACTTCTGCACAGCGAGTGGGAGGCAGATGGGCTGGATGTATTTGTTGAAGACGAGGGGTCTTGCCAGCTCGAGTACAGCTACGTCAAAGTCCAGAAGGATGGGGTTGAAGAGAGGATGTGGGATCACTCGCGTTACATTGACTTTCACTGCACTCCCGTCTGTTCCATTTAGTGATGTCGTCCCCATGTAGGCTTCAATCTCCTCTGGATTTGTCCTGCGAATACACAGTGTGAATACACCTGCTTACACACAGACACCTACTCTGAGTTCTGGGCTGGCAGGCCGTTCAAGTTGCAGGCAGGAGGCATGGACTCACTCGTTGAAGCAGTGCGCAGCTGACAGCAGCCAGCGGTCCCCGATGATCGTTGCCCCACAGAAATGCATCGAGTCTTCCTGCAGGCTGACCTGCCAGGGGATCTCCCCTCTGGAAGCATCGGTTCCCCCCACAATCTTGTTGGGTTTAGAGAGGCCAGGTCGTCCTCCACACTCTGAACAAAAGCCAAAATGTGACCTGTGAGTACTCCTAGCAGAAGAGAAGTGAGCAGCGGCTGTGGCTCTCTCTATAAGTCTGAGCTGAAGATGGGGACAGCTGCCCATGCCTGCTGACCACGGGCTCCCTGGCAGTGGCTGTGCACAGCCTACGCCTCTCTCAAATGGCACTCACATGTGCCAGCCACCCCTCTTCTGGAGCTCATACCCACCCCCGGGCTGCTCATACCTTGTGGTCTGGGTGCAGTTGCTGCTTTGCTGGCAGCCAGGGCCGGTGAAGAGGTGGGGATTGCTGTGCTGGTGGTGGTGTTCAGTTCTTCAGCGGTGACCACGTTACTGTTAGTACTGGAGTGCATTAGTGGGACGGTGCGTGTGATGGAGGTGGGAAAGGGAGAAATAGCGTCCAAGATCCAGTCTCTCAGTTTGGTGACACGTGTGTAGACCCCCGGCCTCCTGGCTTCTGCGCATCCAATCCCCCAGCTCACGATTCCCGCCAGGAAAAACTTGCCAGACGGTTCTTCGCAAACCAGCGGCCCACCAGAGTCCCCCTGCAAGAGAAGCCCAAGTGATGAACTCTTCCTGGGTTCGCTCTGAGCCTCCCAGCTCCCTCAGCACGCCTCCAAGTCTGCGGCCCTCTGCACAGCCCCGCTCACCTGCATTGATTTGCTTCAGCCCAGCGATGGGTGATGCAGCTCCCACACTGCCCTTAATGTGCTCTGCTGCTGAGCTGTAGCCTTGTGCCCTTGACATGCCAGAAGAGCACAAGGACATCCTCCATAACATCTAAGGCACCACAAACCAGGGCGGCCACACTAACTGTTGCATGTTTTTTTCCAACTTGGTCCTATGGTGACTACAAGTCAGCAGGCAGAGGAAGGCAGTCAAAACAGCTGACAGATCCCTTAACATCAGTACCCTGCTCCGAGCACTACAGGATGTGTTTTTTCTCTTTTGCAGTCCCCGACCCACAGCTGGATCCCAAGCATGGCCCCAAAACTCAGTGGGGTGCTGCAAGCGTGGTGTGGAATCCTGCTTCTGGAAGTGCTACTTGGTGCATATCAGCAAGGAAAAGCCTCAAGCAGGGATGTGTGCCACCCTCCCAGGGCAATGCTCACCTGGCAAGAGTCAATTTTCCCCTCCAGGTAACCAGCACACAGCATCCTGTCTGTGAGGGCATGGCTGTAGAGGCTGGAGCACAGCTCCTGGTCCAGCAGCTTTACTGTTGCCTTCTGTAGGAACTCAGGTTTCACCACTAAATGGGAGAGATGCAGCCATGAGCTCCATGCGGGGAGCCTGGAGTAGGACCCTGTGTGACAGCCCACCCCATCTGCATGCCCCCCCGGTGCCTCCCTTGCCACCTGCCACGCTTTGCTTACAGAAATCCTCCTTGAGGTATCCCCAGCCAGAGATCAGGCACTTCTTGTTGGTAGGAAAGCGATGCCCAGCGTGTGGCAGGCACACGGGCTGGATGTGCTTAGTGAAGGTCACGGGTTTCTTTAGCTCCAGCACGGCCACGTCGTAGTCAGCCGTGTCAGTGTTGTAGGAGGGGTGAGGGATGATCCGGGAGATGCCCATTTTCACTGCACTGCTGTCTGCACCGCTGATGGAGGTGGTCCCTGCATAAGCTGCCCACATGGCCGGGTCCTGGAACCTGGAAGAGAGACAGCTGGGACTGCGCAGCCCTGGGTGAAGCATCACCCCGCACCCAGACAGTGCAGCTGCTGCACGTCCTGCTGTCTGCTCTGGGACGTGAGGTCCTTGCAGCGTGATGCGTGGAGCAGTGCGGTGCAGTGGGGGCCTGGGCCAGAAGATACAACAGCATTTGGGAAGCTAGCACGGCTAGGACTTACTCAGTAAAGCAGTGAGCAGCAGACACCAGCCACTTCTCCGTGAGGATTGCAGCACCACAGAAGTGCTCGTTGTTCTCTCGCAGGCTGACTTGCCAGGGGAACTCCCCTCTGGAAGCCTCTGTGCCTCCAACTATCCTGCTGGCAGTCTGCATGGCAGGGCGGCTTCCGCAGTCTGAAAGAGATGAGAGCATCAGGATGGAGCCAACTGTGCCCTGGCAAAGCGCTCCCTGGGGCAGGTGGGAAAATCTGCTTGTGCACGTACTCAAGAACTAACACATTTCTAGGGATGTCACAAGAGATCTTAATCTGCAGGCCTGGAAAGGGGCACTGCAAAGCACTGACACACCACAGGGTCCTCTCTGAATCTCCTACAAGAAAGAAAAATTCAGAGAGAAATATCCCTTGTAGCATCACAAGCTCAGCCACTGCCGAGCTGCTTCTGGGTTATGCAGAGATGATTGCCTAGCACACTGTAGACCAGGACGGTATGGGCTGGTTGCTGGACCTGCAACACCTATAGGTCATCCTGGGTGTGCACAGGGGAGCAGTAGCACTGCAGGGGGATGGGAGAGGCTCCCTTTCTCCAGCAGCAGCTGTGGGAGATGGCTGCAGAATGTGCTCCCTCTACCCTCATCCTTTCAGGTGTCAGGTGTGCTCCTGAAGGCCCCAAAGTAGCTCAGCTCCACATTGCTGGGTATGTGGGGATAGGGCTGGGCATGTCCTTGTGGCTTAGGCTTCCTGGGGTGCTGCTACTGAATGGCTGCAGTTTGGGCTCATTAGATTCACTGGCCCATGGGAATATGACATTCTACCTCAACACTGTCACATCCCTTTGGTGCTGGTAGCGGGACCAGCACATTTCTAGGGCGCAAGCTCTCGATGCAGACAATTTGTCTGACAAAATGTGCTTTACACCCTACTGCCCAGAACTCTACCAGTAGAGCTGGCAGCGGTGGGTTGGGGCCCATCCCCACCCCCAGCAGTCCTGCTGCAAACACTCACCGCAGCCCATTTCATCAGAGCCATCAGCACAGTCCTTCTGGCCGTCACACTCAGGGTTTTCTTTCCACACACACTGTGTGTTGTGGCACATGAACGTGTCACCGGGGCAGCTCCCTGGGGATGGCAAAGCTCGGGTCACTTGTGTCTTCTGAAGACCTCAGCCCTGGGTCCCCAAGTGGTGGAATACAATGGGGTGCAAACACAGTTTGTATCTGCAGGCAGAGTGCCAGAGGGGAGGAGGCTGGAGGGGAACTGGGACACAAAGCTGCACTGAGAGCGCTCAGAAAGGCACAGATCTTCCTGCTGCCTGGCTCTTACCTGACTTCAGTCCTGGCCTGTATGGAGACACATCACTGGGAGCTGTAACAACAGAATGGAAGCACTGGGGCTCAGTGAGGCTGTCCCAGGTGGGAGGCACAGGTGCTGTGTGCTCTCATTACTGCTGCTCTCAGAGGATCTGCTTCACCTCCAGCCTGCCTGGCCATTGCTTTCCCCATCCCATAGTCTTAACAGCCTTTCTGCACTTTGCTCCACCAGGGGCAGAGGGCACAGGGAAGAAGCAGCTCTCTACAGCCCTGCAGTTTCGGGGTGGTGGCAGCTGTAGGGAACAGCTCTGAGCAGCTGTGGCAGCGAGCTGCATCCCAGGAACAGCTTCCAAGGTGGAAACTGCTGAGAGCTGTTCCGTTTGGGCTGCTCCCATCATTGCAGTGAATGCTCACGATCACATCACTGAAGTTAGCAAGGGAGGATTTCTAATCAGGTGTTTCCAGGGAGCAATTTACTTTGCTGCTGGGCACAAAGCCTCCGCTGGGTGTCCAACCCTGAGCCAGTACGGCTGTTTGCGACCCTGCCTGGTGGCTTTGCTGGTGCGAGCGGTGCTGCTGGCAAACCTGGCTGCCTTGCTCTGCCCAATGGGCACAGGAGGAGCACACCTGTAAGAGAAGCTGAGGATATCGTCCCGAAGGCGGCCAGGGACAGTCCCTGCTCCTGCAGCGCAGCCGCCAGCCCGAGTCGAAGTGCCGCCTCCTCCGTGGCAGAGCTGAGGGGCTGGGAGTCCTGCGGAGCGAAGCGGAGGCGGAACCGGACAATGACACTGGAGTTCCCACTCCTGCTGGAAGACAGAATTCCTGAGCACATTCGGCTCCATCAGGGGGAGAAGCGGCAGCTTCTCAGGCTTCCTGCCTACAGGGAGCTCAATGGAAACAAAATTAGCTCTTAGTTCCAGGCTCAGGTGCCCCTGAAGGTTTGTTCTGGATCAAAACAGTTATTTGCATTTTCTTCTTTGCCCCAAAGTTCAGCTCTGGTTGAACAAGCCGTTTCCCTTTGCTTTTCTGGCTACATTTCCAAATTAAAGAAAGCAAAACATCGATGCCATCCCTCCTCCCCTCCAAAGAGTTCCAGCCTTGACTTAAAAGCTGTTTCTCTCTTTGCTGGTTTTGAATAAGAGCACAGCTGTGTGTTCATAGCAGAGCTCATCAGAACACCCTGGGAGTGCTCACCTGTAGCCCAGGATGGTGCAACCAGTACAGCTCCAGTCCAGCTGGGAGTCCTGGAAACTGGACAGAAACTGCAAAGCAAAGCGAGATGGTCACACTTTCAACTGGAGCATCTCCTCATCTCTGCAGGCAGCAGGAGCACCTGAGTCCAGCTCATCTCAGCATGTGCCCTCCTGCTCCCACCCTGACGATTAAGAGATGCTCATGTTCCTCCCACCCTTGGGCTTTTTCTCCGCACTTTTCTGAGCTGGGCTTCAGGGAGCCACTGCAGGCTTTCCTCAGCAGGAACAGGGCCCAGGACACCCAGCAGCCCCTGCCCTCAGCATGGGGTGCAGAGCTGCAGCAAGCACAGACAGACCAGCTCAACTCACCAGCCTCTCGAGGGCGGGCGTCAGCACCCGGTAATAGTCTGAGTTCTCTGCTTGCAAACTGCTGTTGAATGTGATCCCTCGCAGCTCCACTGTGTGCTCAAAGCTGGTCTCTGCTGCAGGATGACAGGCTGCCAGAGGGAAGGTGTCTGTCAGAGGCACAAATGGCTCATGGAGGTCTGGGCTGTGGCTGGGCTCAGCTCTCCTCTGCTTTGGAATCTGCCATTAAGGGCTCCCTGGTTTTGGTAGCTTATGCACTCACCCAGCAGGATCCCCAGGTAGAGGGCTGTCACACAGCCCACTACAGTGGCAGTGATGGTCACCTTCCAGCAGCTGGCCCTTGGTCCCCTTCTGCCCAGCACTGGCTTTATTTGGTCCATGCCTTCTGAGCAGCACTGGGGAAGACCTCTGCAGTTAAAGAGGAAGAAAATGACATGTTTGGGGTGAACCGTGGTTAGCAGTGACGTTACCCATGGAGCACCCACCAGTACTGTAGCACAGGAGGTAAGAGGACTGGACCTGCTGCATCCCAGCCCATCCCTCAGGCTGCCACCAGGTTTTATTTCAGCAGGCAGTCCCTAGCCCTGATTTAGCAGCTCCTACGATGCCAGGATGAATATGGATGCTTTGCTCATAGCACAAGATATGCCTGAAAGCAGCAGCCATACAAATTTCTCACAATGCAATCAGAATGTGGCGCAGTTGCCATATTCATGCAGGGATCACTGACAGCCCCAGACCCAGGGAAGGAAGGATGTTTCCTCTCCTCTGCTCTTCTGTCCTGCTGGGGAAGGTATTATCTCCACAGGTGCTCCTTACTGGTCCAGAAGATGCTGTGGATGGTCCAGTCTGAGTGCTACACCAGCGGGCATTAGGGCTGCTATGAGAGACCAGGAAGCTGCTAAGGAACAGCCTTTTCTAATGTAAATCCATCTCAAAATGAAAGAAAAAAAGAAGGGGGAAAGGCGGGCAGGACACAGGGAGCAGCACAGCCATTTCTGAAGCGCTTTTCAGTGTTTTCCAAGAGGCATCAGCGGCGCTTTAAACTGAAGCCTCCAGATAAGAGATTTTAAAAGGCCACTTCTTTGTGAGGCAAGAGACAGAGAAAGGGGAGAGGAAGGGAGTCTATCCAAGATGCCTCTTTTTTTTGTTGTAGTTTTTCTAACAGACCTCCAAATATTCTTTTTCAGCTGTCACAGAGCCTGGCAGAGATAGGTGCTTTGGGCCCCTGTGTTCTCTTAACAATATCTCCATTTGACAATTCAGCTCTTGCTGGAGGAGGCAGGTAAGAGACATTTTTTCCAGTGGTCCCAGTGACCTAAATGCATATCGATGAGCATTACCTCCTCTGCACCTTCAACAGGCTTTGGAGTCACCGCCTGCATTGCAGTATGCTGAATGTGGAAGCTCAAGAATGCAATCCAGATATGCTGACCAGAGCAAGAGAGGTCACCAATGGCCTTCAAAGGGAGGCTGGTGGCATCAGAGATGCTTCGCAGAATCAGAAGGGAGACAATGGCAGGAATCAGCATCAACAGTTTTCAGCACAGGGAAGGAACAGGTGAAATGCTCTCCATCCCCCAGGAGGCTGCAAGACCTGAGCTGAGAACATCTCCTTTCTGTTCATGTAAATCAGCAGAATGCCCCCAGTGCTGCCTGCCTGCTGACTGTGAGCATCCTGCATGCTAACTAACCTCTGGCTGCATCGGTTCCTTGGATTCAAGGCTCCTTCATGCTGCCTCCTTGCAGAATCCCTTTGGAGGTGAGTCTGGTTCAGCCACTCTCAGCAAATGCAGTGACACTGTGCGGGCCTTGTTTATTGTCCCTTTCCGACTTCAAATGTCTCTCAATTTACAAGTAAGAAGATCCTCTTCCTGCCTGCCAGCTCTGCAGCTCAGCTCATGACAGGCCGAGCAGCGCAGTGCTCCCATTATCCTACTAACAAAGACTCTAACAGCATTTCCACTGCAGAGACGTTCAGCCCTGAGCTCCCCCCATGGTGAGAGAGTACCGGGCAGATCTGGACCTGCAATCCCTTACTGAACTTCCAGCTTTGTGTCAGAGGGTGAAATAAAGGCTGCCTTCCTGCGACCACATGGCTCAGATAGTAAATACTAAATTTGCACTGGGAGTATCCAGTAAGCAAGGAAGTTCCATTTTTGTCCAGTAGCTTTTCACAATAGGAGCACTATATAATGTGATACTTCTCAGCTGATGAATGGGCAAGAAAAGCTCACCGGCTCAACCCATGGCGCTTCCTTCAGCTGCAGCCACACAAAAAGCACTGCCCACACTGACTGCAAAGGTAAGTGGAGCAGCTCCCTGCTGCAGCCCTGGAGATACCACCCTGGAGGCCCTGGAGAACCTCTGGCTAAAACGTGCCAACCCTGCAGAGATTCAGAGCTGGGCACATTCCCACAGAGTTTTGTTCCTTTGGATGGACGGTCAGACAGACCCACCCTCCTCCACAGTCACAATTCCACTTGCACAGCGCTCCCAACCTCAACACTTTAGAGTCAAATGAAACAACAAGTAGCACTAAAACCACGAAAGGAGCACAGAATAAGGAAAACTATTTGGCCAGCAGTGGCCACAAAGGAAGCAGTGAAGTTATTTGCACCTCTGGTTCTTAACAGAAGGTTTGGTGTACAGAAACAAGCAGCACCAGCTCTGCCTGCTGAGCAGCAGCACCATCATGGCTGGGCAGGAGTACCAGAACAGGTCAGCACCAGGGCTGGGGAGCAGTACCAAAGCCAGGCAGCGGTACCAGAACCGGGCACTACTACCAGGACTGGATGGTACCAGGGTTGGGTAGCACCAGAACCAGGCAGAACCAGAACTGGCCAGCACTAAAACCAAGCAGTACCAAAGCTGGTGCAGCAGCACCGGGCAGCGCTGCGCATCGAGAGGGGATGGTGTCCGCGAGGGAAGGCAGAGCGCGGCTCGGACGGCACGAACTCACCTGCGGTGCTGCTCCAACCGCCGCCGCCGCGTTTGCCGGGTCCGTGCCCGCCGGTCGGGGCGGTGCCGGGGGCGGACCCGCTTCCTGCCCGGCTCCGGCCTGAGGCACAAATTCTTCTCCTGTTTGGAAATTCGAGCGGGGACATCCGAGTTCTGAGCCCGCGGCGTCGCTTCTGCGCTGCGCTCCGCGGCTCTCTTCGCTTCGGCAGCGTTTCAGGACGGAGGGAAAAGCGGTGCCCGAATTGCTGAGCTCGTCCCGGTCGCCAGAACTGCTCTGCGGGTTCAGTAACACCGTGAGGGCGCTGAACGGCACCGTCCGGCAGCAGAAAGCACCGCAGGGCGCTCCTGTCCCAAACCCGCTCCGTCCCTCTGCTGTACCTGAAAGGATTTAGAAGACGAGTCCTCTCATTCTGATCCATGGGGAAGCTGATGGCATGGGGAGAAATACAGCTGGGCTCAGTGGTTGCGTGCCCTGGTTCTATAATAAGGCTCTGACCAGGCTGCCCAGGGAGGCTGTGGATGCCCCGTCCATCCCTGGAGGTGTTCAAGGCCAGGTTGGATGGGGCCCTGGGCAGCCTGGGCTGGTATTAAGTATGGAGGTTGGTGGCCCTGTCTGCAGTGGGGGGTCTGGAGCTTCATGATCCTTGAGGTCCCTTCCAACCTGGATCCTCCTGTGATCCTATGAGAAAAAGCAGAAGGAAGACAGAAAACCTGTAACGGTGGGGTATAAATATAAACTCAGGTTTGTCACTTAGTTACAGCTGTGGCATAGCTGAGGATTGGGGTCACTCCTGCACACTTGGTGCAATTCATCGAGGCCCCAGGCAGGCCAGGAATCCCCTCTTATACGTGTGTACAGAGAAAACGCAATGGTGTAAGGCAATGAACACGTTTGCTAATGGGCAATGGAGGGAAGGTCCTGGTGTGGATGTGCAGGAGCTCTGAAGGTGGCCCTGAGGACAGCCTGCAGGCAGGCAGCACGTCTGTGCAAACTGGTTCCTGTGCTTCAGTCAGTTGATTATCACTCTGCTGGAGAATGCAGCCCTTCCTTCCAGGGACCCCCAAGGTGGTTCTTGCTGAAAATTGAGCAAGGCACGTGAACAGCTGACAGAAAGCACCTGCAGGTGAAGAAATAGCTCCATAGGGCAGATCCGTGGTGTGCAACAGACAGAGCGAAGTAAATGTTAAAGCCACACAAGTTTTTCATTCTTCTCTCAGGCTGGAGGGGCTCTGGGCAGCTGAAAGAGCTGTAATGTCTCTGCTCAGTGCAGGGAGTGGGACCAGATGGCCTTTAAGGGTCCCTTAAACTCAAACAATTCTATAATTCTATGAATAATTCTATTATTACATGCAGATATAAATTGAAAACTGGAATCCTAATTACTATTTCAACTAATCCAGGATGTGCTACAAAACAAACGTGACTTTTTCTTTGCTTAAAAGCACTGATAAGAATAAAGATGACACTACTAGTTTAATGTTTGCAGGGTTTATGTTAGAGACTTGCACTCACAGAGGGTTTGTTAGCACTCCCCTCCCCATCACTGGAACAGCACCAGGGCTGGTCAGTCCTGTCTGTACCACAATCCCACTGGGGGAGAGCTGGGGTCAGGGAGAGAGAGATTCCTTGCTGACTGTATCAGGAATTGCTTTGAGTCCTGCACGAGAGCAGAAGACTCAAAAAGGTCACAAAAAAGTGTTTAGAGTTTTGCATGGATACCTGTTCAGGTTTCCTTGGGTACTTCACTGTGTGGGCAGCTCAAGGTGTATCTTAAATCACAAAAGGCACTTTGTCACATTCTACTGCAAAGAAGAAAAGGAAGCACACAGTCAGATTTCATGTATCAGTGAAACAAAACAGTGAAATTCAGTTCAAAAATTAAGTGTCTTTATTTTACAGGTTTAGAAAATCTTGACATTTTTCAACTAAAACGGGCTAATGTCTTTTTTTTTTTATTTTTATTTTTTTCTTAAGCAAAACAGATGAAAAAAACCAAACCCAAACCAGCAATTTCAGCAGATCAGCCATTTTCAAGTTTTTCTTTTACCACATGTGCCCAAAACAGGCAAACATGGAAAACCCATGGAAAAGACAACAAGAAACCCCAGGGACAGGAATCAGCTCTTGTCCTCACACCTCCCCCAGTGGTAATTACACTATAGTTGGGTTTTCTTTCCCTCCCCCCCATGTTTGAATTCACAGAAGGAAGAAGCAAACCTCCATTTGGGGATTGGAAATGCTGTATCTTACAACACATTTGCACACAAGGCTGCGGATGGGGCAGATGAAGGGGCTGACCTCAAAACCACAGAACCATACAGGCACACAGCGGGAAGTTCTGAGACTCATAGCCCATGGCCACCAGCGGATCAATGACAGGACCAGCATTTCTAAGAACTGCTGGAGGAACAGAACTGAAACCAAATCAACTGCACAAAACCAGGTTAAGTTCTGTACAAACGCCTGAACTGATGACTTGGTGTAAAATATACTCATTCCTGGTTCAAGAAAACTCAATTTAAGGCCATCATACGTTATCTGTCATCGATCTAAAGACAGTCAAACCACATTCTCCCACCACATAACCTGAATATTTGTCTGAATATTTCACCTTTGACATTCAAAGGTGAAAGACTCACAGAAGAGCAAGTTATTGAAATGAAAACATGCCAAAGTGCCATTCAATGCAACTCAATCTACATTTCAAAATACAACATTCCTTATCTCGGTAGAAAAAGCACTGCAACTATTTAACGTGTGCTTTGATGTGATTTCTGCCCAGAGGATTTACGGGCTTCACATTAGCAAAACAAAACCAAACACAGCTCTGTAAGGTGAGGTCTGAACTGTCAGCCACAATGACTGAGCTATAAACTCCCCACCCTTCGTGGATTTAAGGTTTCCTGTGCTTCCCATGGCCAACCCTGCTCTTCTCCACCACCAACCCCACATTTATTGATTCTAGTGCCGTTCCTACATGAAGTGTGATACATGCACTACACAGCGATGGGATGAAGACAGAAACAGAACTGTAAGATCTCACAACAAAAGAGCTGGATGTGAGCACTCACTTCAAGAGCCAATAGAGGCATTCTCTTGTTTGCTTTTATTTTCTGATTTTTACTGGGCTGTCCAGGGAAG
This sequence comes from Excalfactoria chinensis, assembly GCF_039878825.1. NCBI lineage: Eukaryota > Metazoa > Chordata > Aves > Galliformes > Phasianidae > Excalfactoria > Excalfactoria chinensis. The sequence goes on from NC_092850.1 coordinate 2,074,700, forward strand.
GTATAAAAACAGCTGAACAAAAGGAAGGAAGGAATCCTTCAAGGCCAAAGGCATTTAATAGGAAGTAGAGAAGTTAAGCAGAGATCTGAGAGATATTCCAAGTCAGTAACAAAGCTCTACAAACCGTAGGGTGAAACATCCAGAGGAGGCACTGAACAGACATGGTGACCCAACAACTTCAGTTTGAAACAGCTCTAAAAAGAACAACAAAACCCAACAAAATGATAACTGAGCATTCTGCTGCCCACCAAATTCTACAGAGCAAAACAAGAACTGCAGGTAAATACACAGCTCCCAGATATCCTGTTATTTGACTGATGGATGCAGTCACCTTCAAAGCTCCACATTGTATTACTGCAGCTCTGTTCATCTGCCCAGTAGCTACCACCTTCTTCCTGGCTCCACAGTCTGTGCTATGTCCCAGCATACTTAGAAATCAGCTGGCATTAGCATTACGGCCACAGAGCAACGATGCATCACAGATGCAAAAAAAACCCCAATTCTAAAGCATGGAAATGGGCATGTCTGAAAATGGAGGGTGTTCTTAACAACAGACAGGCTGAGGGCTGAGTGGAAAAAGGAAAAGAGCAGCTTCTGCAGGGCAAGTTTCACTGATTATCTGAGATCAAGGAATCAGGTTAAAAAAACAAAATCAAGAAATTTGGTTTGGTTAATGTAGAAGAAATGTGACGAGTGAAAAAAGACAACTCATATAAATTAACAGAGGATTTGGGGCACTTCTCCCATGCCACTCTCATGAGGATCCTTGATGTGGCATTCTACCTTCAGCTGCATTTGTTCAACCCCTCAGGAAGATACAAGTCAAACCCAAACAGCCCAATGCATTGACTTGTAGTCAGTGATTTTTGACCCAGGAAAGAATCTTTGACCCTTGCTACTCAGGTAATCCAAAGTGTCAGACAAAGCACTTCAACATTACTCCAAAAGCAGCCTTTTAACTCAAGTTTAGTGTGGGATGTACATCTGCAATCATCAAATAAAATGAGAATCAACTACACTGAACGTAATTTGACATTTTCCTGTACAACATTAAATTTTACATTAGGCAGTTCAGGGAAAGACAGAAAAGCACAGCCTTGGTTTCTGGTGGGAGTGATTGAACTGCGCAGGATCAGGGTCCAAACAGTCGCAGCCAAACTGGTGCACCAAAGGTGTACAGTACTGCAACAGTCAAAGTATGTAACTGTTTATATACTTCAACTGGAGATATTGCACTGAGTAACTATTTCCCTCCCCCGATATCTGTAGTTTGAGAAGAAGAAAAACGCACACAACAAACTTACACTTAAACAGATGGGAAACCATCTGAAACATAATGGTGAAGTATAAGCAGACACATCTAGAATGAAACAAAGCAACTACCAGGTGTCTACAAGTTAATCAGTGTTAAATCTTCCATTTTCATTGAGTTATAAACAATTTGAGAAATAAACTGTTTTCTAACCCACGTGAGAACAAATGCTAAAATACATTTTCAAGGTGATAAAACTTAATGCTTCATCATCAGAAAACTACTGACCTCAGTGTATAAAAATTACTCCCTATACTATTATGACTGAAAAACAATCAAAGCAAAAAAAACCATAGAACTTGGAGTCATTCTCCAAACTTTTATCGCTGTTTGTCAAGTTCATCATTTAAACACAGGTTTGTTTTCTTTACATACAAACTTATACAATGGTTTAAATTAAGGCATAGTCCAGCTGGCTGATATTTTCAGTAAAATGCCTCCGTTGCTTTTTAGTGAGTTGAAATGCAGATTACCACTGGCAAACATCATCCGTCAAAGAGAAGACTGAGGAAAACAAGAACAAAAATAACCCTGATGTCCTTAATACTACTATCTTCCTTTTGGGTCATTCACTAATTAAATGCAGTGCAGGACTTGGGACTTATGCTATGACATCAAGCTATCGGACAGGGCTTTGAGGGTAAAATTCTGACCCCACACTGTGGTTTTACAGAAGATTTTTCAATTCCAGAGGAAGAATATTACCCACCCAATGCAAAACAGATGAGAAATGAGCATCCAAGAAAGAAAACCACTGGGCAAACTTCTGGAAGACCTAGCCAAAGAGACGAAGGCTGAAGTTGAACAGACAGACGTTAAAGGAGAACCTTTTGGAATTGAACTCAACATGCCAACTGGAGATTCTTAATTTAAAATCATTGCCTCAGACTGGGACTAAATGATGATGCTTTTGTGAATGACATTTCAGGCTTTCAAAATGCTCGGTAAAGCATTTCTGCCCTACAATTTAGGAATGTGTTCCAGGATCCTAGAACACTTCTGTTTTCTCCTCAGTTTTAACATGAAGTATTTGAGACTTTAGGGGACTGTAATTAAAACGTGAAACAAATGCTTTTGATAAAGCCAAATGTTCACATACAGAACAAATGGTACATAAGTCTCATCATCTCCCCATAAAAGATGCATAAAAGTCTCAATCAAGTTATACAACAAAATGTCTAATTTCAGGAATATAAATTAAGATCACCTGCACCCCCAAATAGTTTTACACTTACAAACTATGTCCTTTGCAATGTCACTTAGCAAGAGGGGCAAAATAGTTAGATCACAGCCTCTTTCCAGAACCTGACAGGCCATGCTTCAGCTACTTGTGGGATGAAGACAAAACATGAGGCAGCTGATTGGTTACCATGCAGCAAGTAGCTCTAAATCACAACCTACTATAGCACCGTGTGTTCCCTTGAGAATGAAAACAGACTATTTTCCTCACTTAGTGACCACAACTGTGTTTCTTAAAGTTCATGAGTTTGGGCTCTTCAGGTTTTACTTATTCTTTCTACTGTTTTACCACAACATTTTCCTCAATGAAAATATTAAAGCTTAGTTTGATGCTACTACCTATTGTTTATTTATCTGGCTTGTATTTCATTTCTAAAGCAAACATTCTCAATACCCTTATTCTACCATGTGGTGTTCTGTGACAAACACTTTCCTTTCAGAGACAACCCCTGGAATTCATGGAGTGCTTAGTGAGCTTCTTGTAGCTCCATTCATCCTACCTTCTAAACTAGACTAATAGCCAACACAGGTACCTGGAAGTAAAAACAAACAAGTTTAAGAGATGCATTTAATGCATCTTGGTAGTATAAATCCTTTCAGAGGCTGGCAATTTAACCATTCTCTGCATTTCCTGAATGTCAGCTTATACTAGAGCATTCCCTTACATCAATGGCTTTGACAAATAGGAAAAGTAAAAGGTGACAATAGGGAAAGTGCTAAAGTCCTATCATGTTTCTTTCAGCTCAGCATTGTAGCGGACTTGTTCAATGCTTTTCCTCCATGTTAACCTACACTATGCTAAAGCAGCAAAAATAGCCACAAAGCACAGAGTACTGTGTAAATAAAGACTCTTAATACTACCCTGGTATAATTAAAATGGATCAGTCAAAGGCATTCACTAATAAAATGATAATTGAAATCCATACATCAGAACCCTTGTAGAGCACCATATTTCAGAAATATGTTTGAAGTGTATAGCTGTACCAAAGCTGGAGGCAGAACATTCTTTGTTGGATTTGATGATCAGACTCCCACTGAGGTTCCTCAATGCATGTGAATACTACTGAACCAGTCTAAATACATACTGGTTTTACATGAATGTTTGTGAGGGAAAATACGGAGTTCCTATCAAATTGTTTATTCCAGCTGTTTTTGCTCGAGGTTTAGAGATTTACTTTCAAGGTCATCCTTGTTGTGCCCAGCTGGTTCCTCACTTTGTGTGATAGAAACTTCTGACTGTTCTGTCTTTGTGTCGTTATCAGCTGGCTCCTCTGCAGCCAAGGTGGGGCTGTGCAGCTCCTTCACATGGAGGGTGGGGTTGGCCATTTCCTCTGTCTCTTGTTGAGAAGCTGGTACATTGCTATCCTTAGAAAGCTGAGGGCAGTTGACAGAAGCTATCACCAAGGGAGGCTGAGGTAGGTCTTTCTGTAAACAGAAGATGACAGAGTGATGAAAAGCAGGAATTATTACTGCTGTGAAGAGCAGAATTAACTATAGGGAGATCAGAGTTTACAACACACATATTAAACTCCATCCAGTGTCAGGTATGATCAAAATGTTTTTAAAGAGCTACTTACCAAAATGGCAATGATACTTTCAACAAAGATCAAGCCAGTAAAATTGTGGCAGAATGAAAGATAGACAGGGTTCTACTTTACTTTTCACTAGTCAGTTTAAGTGGCCATTAACATTAAAGAAAGAAAATAAAAACATTACTTAAGGAAAAAAGTGCATTAAAAAAAACAAAACAAAGTAAAAATATTTGGTTTTGGTGGATAATACTACAATATTTTACTCAACTTTAATTCTAGTTAGGTTTTTATAATATTAGTATTTCTTGAAGACACTCATATCAAACTGGTATTCACCGCAAAGCCGCTGCCCGTCCAGAACATTGCAAGCTCCTTTCTCCAAAGAGCCACAGCAAAGCTGGTGATTAGAGTGCAGGGTACCAAGTAGAGCAGAGCTGGCTGACCCATCTGCATTAATGCCAAGGCGACAAAGGTCACAAGAAGGCCTATGCCGTATGCTGGAAGGAAACAGAACCAGCAAAAGAAGTTATGTGGGTATAGCTTGACATGAGAGAAACAAAATGATTAGCTACATAAGTATTCTAATAGGATTCTTTTTCCATGTATGTAAAGCACCTTTTTAAAAACGTGAGCAAAGTATGTATGTTATGAATTTGGAACGGCACTTTGAGATGCTGCTATCTCTCTATTGACATTAACGCAGAAATTGATAAAAGAACAAAGCATGAATAACAATGCAAACTATGTGCCAAAATATCAGTGTTAAACATACCTATTGTGCAGGCTACAAAATATACTCTGGATGATTGCACCTGAATATCAAATCTATGGCAATAGGCTACCAGTAAACCTAGGAAAGAAAAGAGTGGTCAGGTATATGCGACCTCAAATCATGGGCAAATGGAAAAGTAGATTCCTTATTCCTACCATTAAAAATATCTATATCAAAATACCATTTTCTGAATTAACTCAGCAAGAACTCTGAAAATATACTAAGTTTACACAAGTCAAAACAAGCCTTCCATCTGAAGTGGAAGAAGAGGAGGAACTAACTTGACAGTACAACAAGTACAATTCTTAACACACCAAAGAAGAAATACCTGGAACTAAAATGTCTCCAAATCCTAGGAGAGAAAAAGGTCTGTCACACAGAGCCAATGGGGAGGAGTTCAGTCGTGGAACCTTCAGGACCATCGGGAGCTTGGAATGAAAGAGACATAAGTCACGTAAGTCTGTTTTGTCTCATTTCTGTTGTAGATTTCCAGGAAGCTCTAAAGTGTTTGTTTACATGCAAAATTCTTTTTGGAGTGGCTTTTCCATTTCAGATCTGTGGTCTTTGAGTTTTGCAGAAGATGAAATCTTAAAGGCTGGAACGTAATGCTTTATTTTCAGACTACATACAATACCTTTTCATGAGTGGCAGAATCAGATGGGCCTGCAGCCACTTCCACCATTATACTCTCCCCAGTCTAGAAAAAATGGCAAAGCTGTAAATGAGCACATCACTCAGCAGTCCAGGGGTTATTTAGGAACACAGATAAATAGGCCATTGCTTTGCTCTGTGAGCAGCAGGCATGAGAGAAACATTTCACTTACCTTTGTTAGAAATGGTGTGATAAATACAAAGAATACATCATAGACAAAAAGAACAAGGAGGAGCAAGGTACAACCCTGGAGAAAGAGACAAGATAGTTGTTGTACAACTATATACTATGCATTAGTAGATAGCAGAGAATAATCAGAAACTCCAGAGTATTCAAAGCAAAAAGTGAATTCCCAAGTATTTTAAAAATGGAAGAATCTCACCATATCTGCAGCTAAAGATAAAAGAAATCTACATTAGTCCCTTAATTCTTGATGCTGTAAAACTCTTTTAATGCTTTGGGAAACAGTGAAAAGTTCTGCATTTCCTGAAGTGTGCTACATAAAGTTTAAAGCAGTATTTAGATTTTCATGCCCAGTGTACATGGGAAAAAATTTACAGGTGAAGATAACTTGGAACAGAGTTTGAAAGAACTGCCTGAGAAACAACTAAATGTTAATGCTAATTTTTATTTTAGAGCGCTGAATACATTCTGGAAGACTTGGAAGGAGCCAGAATGTTGCATCCACCATATGTCTAATAGTGGGGAAAAGAAACACCAAACCAAACCAGAGGGTGCAAGCTACTCTACTACACACACTACATGAAGTCTCTGAACACTTATTGTAAGTGACTCCTCTGTTCAACTATACAGGGGAACCTCCTCTTTTAACATCTGTTTAATATCCATACCTTAAATGTAGGCAGGCGGATGGTTTTCAGCATGTAAAGACAGAAAGCAATTCCTAAAGCATCCTGAAGAACCCAGGCCCATCTACAGGAAAAGAAAAAAGTTACATTTCTGAAGGAAACTGTAGGACAAATAGATCAATTCTTGTTCCCACTAAGCACCTGCATGGGACAAAACAAACAAAAAAACACTTGTTTCAAATCAACACTGTGGTTATCATGGATTCACAGATGGAAACCTGTGACAACCAACCTGATAACTGGCTATAATAAAATGACTAGTTGCTTTGAGCAGTGAAAAAACAGCTGGTGCTGTTCATCTTGTATAGAAACTAAAATATACACTTACTGATCTTCATTTCTGAAGACTCCCCAGACTACACTGACAGAGATACAGAACACTGCCAACAACAACATCCGGACCTGTGGACGCTTGTGGAAATAAGGCAAGTTGTTGTCTGGGATTCTGCAAGCGAAACACAAACAGCTACAGTTATCTGTGTAGTTACTCCACTTGTTCATAAGCATGTTCTCACATGAAAACACCTTGTAAATCCCTTATCTTCCCTACAATATAAAAGTGCATTTTTGCCTACAAAAAGAAATAAATTCAAGTTGCCACATACCTACACTTCCCCAATGGGAATCTTCTTACAAAGGGAGACAGACAACTGTAAAGGCCAATTGAGGCAGCCAGGCAGAATATTCCTATGATAACATAGACTGAAAAACAAAAAATGATTTTTATAATCACTTCTACCTTAAATTTTTTTTAAGCAAAGGCAGCCCAGCGGTATTGAAGATATATCAACAGAAATGCTACTTTAAAAGTACCTAAGTGGTCATAGAAGAAATACAGGAGGACCAGCATTGAGCAGCACATCACTACAAATACACAGATCATTATTGGAGTCACATCGACTGTTTCATCTTCATGTTTTTCTGCCCCATCATCACGTTTGTGCTTCATGTATCGCCTGAAACCGGAATAGAATTAAAGTCAGACCATTTTCACAAAAGATCTTCAAACACTGAATCCTTGAAAAGCCCAGATCAGAAGTAGACTCCAACCCAATTCTCCCTCTGAGGTTTTTTTTAGCATGGGTTGTTTTTGTTTTTTTTTGAAAAAAAGGTAAAACATTAAGGTACTGTCCATGAACATTATACAGCAGGTTTATGGGCTCTCAGGCATCGTGCAACCATCTTCCTAACTCCATCTGCAGAGTCTCTAACCCTCACCAGCACAGCTACCATCCACCACCATGGTTCCACCCGACATGGGAAAAAAACAAACTGGCACATTACTTTCCCAGTACTCACTTTTTCACATCTCTGCTTCCTGCCCAGTAGCCTCCAATTGCCACAGTCCCCACAGCCATGACAAATATAATGACCATGTTGTAATCAAGCACAGGCTCATTTGGTGCATACATTGCTCCCTTCACTGATCTGCCAAAACTCTGCAGAGGCAAGAACAAATGAAGGAACTTGGGGAACAGACTTTACTAAGAACCACCCTGCACTTTAAATCTCTGATTTTTGTATTACTTTTCTTAAGTAATAGATATTTACATAGAAAAAAAGCTAGGTGTCAGAGGCAGGGCAAAGCCAACAGTATTGAAAGGACACTACTAGATTAGGAGTATTCTAAAGCAAGGCTCCCCAAAAAAGATACATAGCATGCGCAGTGGATCCTCAGTGATAACTGTTCTTTCCATGCTGCACTAACTGCACTGAACTAATTAACTGCTTAGCACATGATACAAACAAGTGCTCTGCAGTGAAGTCCTGGACCACTTATTTTTAAAAGTGGACTTGGTATTACAGACTTGATGCTTTTAAAAAACTAGCACCACAGACTTTGAAAAAGCCACCTTAGCAAAAAAAACATTCTTTATGAGTATAATTCTTTACCGACCCAGAGCTCCTAATACGAGCTCACATTCTGTTGACCAATGACTCATTTAAGATAGTTTAAATCCAAGTATCGAGCTTACCTTGACAATATCTAACATATCGGAATAGCTCAGCAGAGCAACTGGAATATCAATCTCTTCATATTGGCTCCTGTTACCCCCAGGAGGGACCTGAAAGACAGATCAAAATAGGCAAAAAAGAAAAAAAAAAAAGAATTTCTGCTAAAACTATTTGACTGCAGCATGTTATATAATGTAAAGATAATTCTGAGCCCTTAATTTAGATGTTACAAAGACTGCCTGCAGCACCCTGCCTACTCAAATAAGCATACCCTCTCATTTAATTAATCCTTTCTTCAGCTGTATTGTTTTCTACTTGGAGCTGGGCAATGTGGAAGCACATACAAATTAAAAAAGAAAAATCAAATACCTGCAGCAATCACTGAAAAGAATACAATATCTAACGTTAGAGCATCAGTTAGATCAGACTTACCAGTCTCTCTCTGCTAACAATCAGCAGCCCACGAGCTCCATTTATCTGAGCAAGCCTCACTTTCTCATAGAAGGTGCAGTTCCCTCGCATCACCATGGGGATTCGGTTATTAAACCCCCCATCAGGTACATCAGAAGGAGAACACAAAACAGATGCTGTCTGATCCTGCAGTTGCAAGAGAGACTGAAAAGAAAGAAAATTTTTATATATACTTATTTTTAACTAATCAAAAGCAAATAACACTGGGGGAAGCGGGAAGGGGGTGGTGTCTAAAACTCAATTTAGAACTTCCAAGCAAAGAAGTGATAGTGCTGTCCTCTCTATAGGACAGGCAAGGCAGGTTGTATGTAATGGAGATGCTGCACTCTAAGGTGTTTGCAGTCGGTGAAGGCACATTTGAGAGGTTCTGGGAGTCTTTTTGTGAGGAATTGGAATTTTCCCCTACTACAAGGGTGATTTTGAGTACATTCTTTTAGTTGCCTGGCTTGGTACTTACAGCTTTGCCCAGATCATGTGGCAGATGGGCCCATTGGGAGTTGAAGAGGATACAGTAGTCTTTGCCTTTGCTGCTCCCTTTCTCTGAAAGGACGTGAACCATTCCATACTCACAGTACACCTGAAAACAACAAACATTAACAGAGGTTTAGTCAATGCAATTATCAATTAGCAGAAAAGCACAGCTCTAAAGTCTTTTAACAACCACTTCAAGCTTGTTATTCTCTCTCACCTCAGAAGAGTTACATCCATTAGATTCTTTTTTTCTGTACTGAAGGGCTCTGATGCCTTCAGTTTGGATTTGTTCATATCACTAGGTACCAGATATCAAAAGTAAAGTTAAGGCAGCTGATGCACTGGGAAAGCAGCAACACTTGCTATGGTTCTTAGTTTCCAGAAATCACACCATATCCTACACCAACCTGTGAAAAATGACTTTCCTGTCCAGATCGTATAGAACCTTCCCACAACCCCTAAGGACTTTCTTCCAAGAGTTTGGACCTCAAGCCCAGCCTGCTCCAAACATGGAAGGAAAAAACAGCAGCTCTTAAAGTTCTTTTCCAATTCTTGCCTCTTACAGTCCACATGGCTTGGAAAACACTTGAGTTAAGTGATGCCAGGCCTCAAACCATTCTAATACCTTATTAAATCGCTGATGACATACTGGCACTGGCAGTCTACTTGAAGCATTACTAGAGGCTACAGAATGCACCAGGCAAGTGGGTATGAGGAATGAAACAGATGACATAGATGTAAGAAAAGCATAAGTTAAATGGCAATCGTCCCAGTCTATAATTGAGGTTCACTGGCAAGGGAACAGTAAGATGACCGGTAAGGAAGAGGGAAAAGTTAAACTACCGTTTTCAGATATTACACAGTAATAAGACTCAAGAAGACACAGTGCTCTACAGAGCACCCAAAAATGAAGCTATTTTAATGAGACTTTCAGAATGCATAAGAGCAGAACTTCAAATACAAAAGCTATGCACAACATCATCATGCAATGGCTGTTCTTTCCTTGCCTGAATTGTCACAAGTGTTCATTAGACCTACAAAAGCTTATTTCAGAGCTCTATAGTAGCATCACAGAATAGTTGAGGTTGGAAGGAACCTTAAAGATCATTGAGTTCCAACCCTCTGTGGGCTGAGCCTCCTCGGCAGCTGAGGTGCCGCCGCCTCCTCTCCAGCAGAAGGCTGGGTTGGCCATTCCAGCTCCAACCCCAACGGCTCCCCTCGCTGCTCCAGGCAGCCCCGCTCTGCATCGTTAAAGCCCCGGTAAGGGACCGCGCGGGGCCGAGCCCGCCCACACCGCAGCTCCAGCCGGGGCTACGGGACTAGCGCCGGGCTCTGCCTACAGCCGCCCCTGCCCAACTGCTGTCCTCGACCACCGCAAGGCAGCTCCGGCGCAGAATCCAGGGCGCTCCCACAGCCAGCACAGCCGCTCACCTGCGGCAACGAGAGCAGAGAGAGCAGGAGAAGCTGAGCCCACCGCACCGCCATGCCGGGCCCGCCGCGCCGCCGCCCGCTTTTGTTTCCGACCGGGCCGGGCCGGGCCCCTTCCGCACCGGGTATCCCAGCAACCCGCCCCGGAAGTTCCGCCCCGGAAGTTCCGCCCCAGACATCAAATACAGGAAGTTGCACCTTGGCGCTCCTCAGAGAACCAATGGTTTGAGTGGGCGTGAAACGTCACTTCTGGTGGCGGTAAATGAAATGGCGAACGTCGGAGGGGGCGGCGGTGGTGCGGGCAAGATGGCGGTGAGGAGGGGGCGTCGGTGGGTGCTGGGCTTGTTTCCGTGAGGGCTCCTTAAGAGCTGGGAGGTCTCTGGGTGGTGCAGGCGGCCCTGCGGCTCCGCTGCTGTGGGCCGTGCTCTATGGCCGTGCTCTATGGCCGTGCTCTATGGCCGTGCTCTATGGCCGTGCTCTATGGCCGTGCTCTATGGCCGTGCTCTATGGCCGCCCCTTCGTGCCCTGGGGATGATTTCTTCGGCAGCGTTACCAGCAGGGCTGTGGGAGGAAGAAAAAACATAGAAGCGCTGTGAAAGATGTAACGAAGCAGTAGATGCGGTGGGGTCTGTCAGGATTTGTTTTGAATTCGTGTTGTCTTTGTTTCTCGTCTTCAGGATAAGGAGAAGAAAAAGAAGGAGAGCATTTTAGATCTTTCCAAGTACATTGACAAAACGATCCGCGTGAAGTTTCAGGGTGGGAGAGAAGGTAAGTGGGCACAAGGTGGCTGGGCTGGGCTGGGCTGTGTGCATCTGCAGCAAACAGCTCTGTGCAGAAAGTTTCAGTTGAGACAGTTTGGTTCTTGTGCATTTGCATTTTGATAGAGGGCGCTTTTGAATTTCACTGTTAGTTGTTTGATAATCTTGCTCAAAGGAGAGAACTGGAGAACTGAGCATGTCCTGCGCGTGCTGTGTTGCTGTGTTCCTGGTTTTGATCTCTAATCATTCTGTTGTATGTGGTCTTTAATAGCGAGTGGTGTCTTGAAAGGATTTGACCCTCTACTGAACCTTGTGCTTGATGGTACCATTGAATATATGCGAGGTAAGTAACACACAGTCAGCTTTCCCTTACCCTGTATCCCCAAGAGCAACTGGGTTAACAGCAAATTGACAGCTCTGTGAATGAATAGTCAGAATCTGTAGATCGATGTATCTGAACTCAGGAGAGGATTTCCAGACCTCAGATTGTTTTTTGGTCTCATCTAGTCCTGCTCTAATAGGTCTGTATCTGTGAATATATCGACACCCGAAGGAGCATAGAATCTGCTCTTCGTGTGTTGTTTGGCTGTTCCCATGTACACCCTTTTCTGGATTGGTCTAGAAATAGACAACGGAAAGATTTCAGGATAGTGCACTTTGAATTTGGGGTTTTCTGATTTGCATTGACCCCAGTGTGTTTGCCCACAGCGTCATTTGAAATAGGATCAGGATTGATTTTCTTTATTTCTTTCCTAGCCTTCTTTTTTTTTCTTCTTTTTTTGTCATTTTTATCTGTGCTTTTGATTAGGATGAATGAAAGGGCCTTTGAATTCTTTAAGAGATGCATGTTCTGCTTTGCATACAAAGTGAAGTTCCTTGTCACTCGCTCTTAAGTGCTGCTTTTAATGAATCAGTGATGTGATGAAGTCATCAGATATTACTGCTGCATCATTTTTAATTGTCTGTGCTCAATAAAACAATGCTGAGAAGCCTAGAAAGATTGTGGGTTTTTTAATTTTTAATTGATGGAGTTTATTATATTATCTTGCTTAAGTTTCCATTGTAACTATAGATCTCTGCTTTTCAGACCCAGATGATCAATACAAATTAACAGAAGACACACGTCAGCTGGGACTCGTGGTCTGCAGAGGGACTTCTGTGGTTCTCATTTGCCCACAGGATGGAATGGAAGCGATTCCAAACCCTTTCATTCAGCAGCAAGATGGATAGTGGCATTGGGCTGTTTTCAGAGACTTTGGGGGTGCAAATCATTGGAGGAAATGATCAGTGTGTGAGAAGCTTCGTGTTTTGGAGAGGAGTTTGAATGCGTGTTTGTTGGTGTGAAAGAGCAGTCGGCTTTCATTGTTGTGGCTTTCCATGAGCAGGAAGGGAGTGAGATGTGATGTGCAAGGCACAAGTTCTGATTATGTTTTTTTTTTCCTTTGAATAAATGTGAAGCTCTACATGGTTAAGAGCTGAGAGGAGAGAATATTCTGCCTATGAATTGTCAGAAACCCTCCCGGTATTGTGAGTCTTGAAACAACCACTTAAAATTAGTAATTATTTCTCTGAACGCTGGTCATTTGATCTACATTTTAAAACATATTAAAATATATTTGAATTAATCTGAACACATTAGAGCTCATTTTTCTCCCTCCTAAATGTCTGTATGCAGCTGGGAAGCATTTTGCATTGTGTTTTAGGCTTCCTGCTGGTGAGTTAATCTCTCTTGTCTCCCTGCTCCAGTACATGAAAAAGAGAAATTACTTTGATCATATGGTATCACCTTTACAAGCTACATAGCTAAGAAGGTATTTTTTTTAGCACTTGTTACAAACCTTTTGAACTATCATTGTAAATTGAAAGGCTCCCAGTTTCTACATAAAGACTGGAGTCCCTTGTCAGATTATTGTCTCAACTGGGTGATACAAACCTTATGGAAGTGTCAGTGGGAATTGTAGGGGAGGAATTATTAAGATCCTAATGTTCAATTGAAGCAGTGTCTGGAAATACTGCATATTTTTTATATTGTAGCTGTCTACTTGTGGTTACATTTATTATAATTTGATTTGTGAGTAAACGTTTTTTATTTCTTCACAAGTAGCAAAATTTGAGGAGTTGTGAACAAATAAATACAAATTAACGTGTTCTTAAATGTCTGATTGTTAGTCTGATGAAAGTGCTCTTTCCTTCCCCCTGTCTTAAGTTTAAAGCAGCCTGGAATTTGATGTTAGACTGGCAAAGGATCTATAACCTCAGGAATGTTTTCCTGGGAAGTCTCAACCTTTCCTAAGTGTTTGGTTTGCAGAAAGAAAGATAACGTGTGTTTTTGTCAATGAGTTCAGTATTAATCTGTGATTTCCTGAGATGATGGCAGCGCTCAGGAAGGTTTTGGCTGTTCATCTCCCTTCTAACTGGAGAACAGCTCCCCTAATTTTCTTTGACATTACCTACCTAGGGTGGGTTCAAATTAAATCTGCCAATTTTGGGTTGTGCAGTTCTGTCGATGCTGAAAAGCAGCAGGGAAGGCAGAAGACCAAAGCAGGAGCACAGAAAGCACATTCTATTTTTAGGACAAGTTTGGCTAATCTTGTATTTATCCCAGCTAGGCAGATAGTGTTTCCAGCGCCCTCACATGAGCAAAGGCTGAATGAGGACTGAGTTAAAATTAACTGCCCGGCCATCAACAGCCATGGGGTCTGCACAGGAACCAGAAGAGCTGGATTCTCAGACAGAAGTGGTTGCAGATACAGTTCTTGAGGTTGGAGAGAGACTTTTCCAGGTCAGCCGTAGGGCACTTTCATTACACAGCCGTTACTTCAAAGCGATGTTTTTTGGGGGCACGAAGGAGAGCTCTGAGCACCACATAGTGATCAGAGGGATTGATGCAGCACCTTTCCAGGCCCTTCTTGAGTTCACTCGCACAGCCCAAGTGCTCATAGGTCAAGAAAATGTGACCAGCTTGCTGGAGGCAGCTGATTTTTTTCAGTTCGAAAGGGTGAAACTGTTGTGTGAGAAATTTCTGGAGAGAGAGCTGCATGTTTCCAACTGCCTGGGCCTGATGGCCTACTCACAGCGTTTTGCTTTTATAGAGCTGCATGCATCTGCCATGAACGTGGCTCTCACCCACTGGGGGGACGTGATGTCTCAGGAGGAATTTAAGGCACTACCCAAAGAAACGCTGATGCAGTTCCTTAAAAGCGATGACCTCTTTGTTCCTCGAGAAGATGTGGTTTTTGACAGCATCATGGTGTGGATAATGGAGGACCCAGAAACAAGAGAGAATGACTTCTTGGATTTGGTGGCCGAAGTCAGGGTCGCATTTCTGAGTTTGTCCTTCCTCGATATCTTGGTGAAGCGCAGCAAGCGCCCCGGGCAGGCAGATGCCTTTTCCAGACTGATCAGGAGGTTGGATAGCTGTCCTCCACCCAGCTGGCAAAACGTGACGCTGTGTCCTTACACCGGTCGGAGCTATGACACCTTGTACGTCCTAGGAGGAAAGCATGACAAGGAACAGCAAGAATTATTTATGTTTCAACCTAAAACGGGGACCTGGCAGGCTTGCTCTCCATTGCAGCGCAGAAACCTCACCCAATACGCAGTGGCAGCAGTAGGTAACTCAGAGAGCTGTAACTCAAGTGGTGGTAGCAACTGGGTCTGAGCAAATGCACACATTGAGGCTCAGGGGCCCAAATGCAGCAAATTCAGCAGCCTTTCCTATGGAATACAGCATTGCTAAAAACTTCACTTGTACTCAGAAATGGCTCAAAGAATGGTTTTGCTTTGCTTAGTGCTGGGAAAATGCTAGGCAAGGCTGAAAACCACATCAGCTTTATCTGGAGTGAAACTAATGCCCTTAAGCAGCACATCTTTTTGGCTCTGAGCCGCCTTTTCATGGATGTTTTGCCAGATGGTGACTTACATTTGCTTTTAAGAAAAACATACATATGATAGTCCTCAGAGACCTTGAAGGCAGATCAAAACCATGGCTCCCCTTACCCGGTGTTGGCTAGTCCCATCTAAATTAGGACCCTGCAGCAGTGGTCCCCAGGGGCTGTTTCTGATCAGTGCTTCTGTGGTTCTCCTTGAGGGAGATTCAGGAGTTACTGCATCCTGTTGGCCCCTGTATCAAAAACTGCCAACTAATAAAGGAGAAGTAATTTCTTCTGCTTATCTTGCAGCCTGTTGGTACAGCATAGAACTGATACTTTTCTTTGTTGTCTCTCCAGGAAGTTTCCTTGTTGTGACAGGAGGATATTTCCGAGATGAGTTTGTGTGGTACAGCGTGGATTGGGTGCTGATCTACGACTGCCTGAGCAACAGCTGGCTGGAAGGCCCAGCCATGAAGAAGTCTCGCAACAGCCATTGTGCAGTAGGAGTGGGGTTCTACCTGTATGTGCTCGGAGGGAGCACGGATGAAGGGATCATTGCAGAAGTGGAGCGCATGGCACTGGTGGACTCTGAGTGGGAAAGCATGAATCCTATGATTCAGCCTGTGGAGCGGGGAGATGCAGTCAGTGTGGGAACCAGGATCTATGTGGTCTGTGGCCTGGATGAAAATGGACATGTCTATGATGGAGTGCAAAGGTTGAACACAGAGACAGACAGCTGGGATGTCATCTCATTTTCTCCACTTCCAAGGTAAGAAGTAATCCTGTTAGACCTGAGGAGAAAGGCTCTGCTGAAGGGGTTAACTTTGACAAAGGGGCAAACTCCCACCCAGCTGTTTGCTCATTTTCCTTCCTGAACAGGGATGGGGAAGATGGAGGACATGATGGTCAGCCCATTAACAATTCCTCTTTCATCCTCCTTCTTTCTCACACTTTTTTACTTGCTCCAGTATAGGTGCATCCCATGGACAGCAGTCCTATAGGATAACCCAGCTCTAATGTAGGCTTCTCCATGGGCTGTAGATCCTCTTGGGAGAATTGTCTCCACCTGTCATGTTTGGAGAAGCGTGAACAAAGAAATCCTTTTCTGTGTTACAAGGGGAAATTCTCTACAACTTCATGAGATTGACTTTGAGAGGTGGCTTTATTTGTAGCCATTCTGGATGAACATTGTTGTAACTGGAAGGAAATAATTCCATATAGACACATTGTCATCTCAGAGCTCCAAGACGCCTTGCCAGCAGGCTGGGCTCCTTGTGGATACTCTCAACAAGGATTTCTCCCCTCTCAGGTACGATCTCTGCATCACATCACTGAATGGTGCTTTGTACACCATAGGAGGGGAAGCTTTCCGGTTTGATGTGGAGACAGATGAGTGGACCCACGTGGATGAAGAATGCTTGACCCAGAAATTCTTCATGGGATGCTGCACTGTGAATGGACAAATTTATCTGCTTGGACAGAGAAAGGGTAACAGTGCCCTCCCCATTGTTGTCCTCTTTGATCCCTATGTCGATATGTGCCAGGTCATAGACAACAAACTCCCGTGTCCCCTTCCTATTCATGGTTGTGTCTCTGTGCGAAGGTTTGATACATCAGCTAAGTGATGTCACATCTGGGATAACCACAAAGGAAAAGTCATGTGCTTTACAGCCAGCAGGAACCGGATTGTATCAAATTTGGTTTGTGAAATATGTACAATTTTGAAAATGGATCTTTCCTTCCTACCTTTCTCTCTTTTTTTCTACCTGGTGATTGATCTTTAAGAAAAAGTGCAAGCTTTGCAATTACATGTGGGTTAGAAATAGAGGTCAGCGTGAAGAGTACACAAACTCCTCAGGGTTGGTGCTACATAAAGGGCTGCTCTGTGCTCTGACTCCTCTGCTTCTCCTTGTATGGTTGGGAGGGACAAGAAAGTCATTGCCTCAGATATAACATTAAAAATTATAGGAGTAAAGTAATAAATGTCTGTCAAGGGAATCTTCAGCAGTACATCTGGGCTCATATTACTGCAGAGCAGATTTAAAAGCAAAACAAAAACAAGTATAATCAGAAAGTATCATTTTAGCTTGAGATAAGCTTCCCACGTTCTGTCAGAATGGTTAAAATTGCCTTTATTTGAGCCTAGAGAGCCCCACAGAAGGGATGGCAGTAGTGGCCGAACCTTTCCAACAGTATCCCTTTACATGTTGTCACGTGACAGATGGCAGCAGAGGGGGGGTCTGACATGGGAGCGTGAATAAAGCAAAGGGGCATCACTGAATTCCTCCATGCAACAAAATGGCACTCACTGACATTCATTGATGCTTACTGAACATTTATGGAGACCAACTAGTGGATGCAGCACAGTGAGGGATGTGAGGTGGGTCAGTGGGGCACCTCCAATTGTGCAGACTTGAGTGTAGCACGCAGTTCTCGTTCATCACAGCCAGTGGCAGTGACTGTGTTTAGAAATACCATTTTGAAGCTGACAGTTTGCTCTATCAAATAGCGTTACTGTGCTCTTGTATCTGTTATAGTTTCCATGGAGGTAAATAGGAAGCATTACTTTCGGAGCAGCCAGTGTAGATGTTAGATGGTGCTTTGTGTGTACCACTGTGGAGGGGTCTATGAACCTGTCTGGTCTCTTCCTCCGGGTCCTTTTCAGTCTCTGTACTTTTAAGACTCTGCCTCTTGCTGTTTGATAACAAACTCGTGCTACTCATTTTTTGCTGCATCCTCTGCTTCGCTCCCATCACTTTCCTCAGTGTCACTTCTTGCATCCTTTTTTTTCTGTAGGAAAGAAAGATGATTTAAATGAGCTGCAGAAGCTCTGCCGTGCTTTATTATATAGTCCTGCTTTCATTCAGAGCACTGATGAAATAATGAGGTATAATAAAAATAACAAGTGAGCTCAGGTCCTTGGTGCCAACGTGGTAATTGTCCCTGTATTTGGAAGGGACCTCAAGAGATCATCAGGTCCAACCATCCCAAGCGTGGTGCAGAACCACGCTGAATTTCGTGGTCATGGAGGAGAAAAAGATTTTTCTTACCGCACCATAGAGGATGACACTGAAGATCATCCGGAGGATTAGATAGGACCAGAAAATGTGCAAGAGCTGCAGGATCACCAGGAAAGCATTAATCAGGCAGCTTAGGAAGAACAGCTCAAATTTTGTCACATAGTAATAGTATATTCTGTGGGAGAGAGAGAGAGACAAATGAGAAGAGACAAGACTCCGGCAGGCTGTGTGTGTCTTCACACTTACAATGGTCAAGAATCCTTCTGGGCAGATATTTGTCTCCTTTGTCCTCTGGGCAGAGCTGAGCTGGGAAATCATGCTACACTTTGGTGCCTTCTAGCTCTGCCCCAGAAACAAACTCTAACAAGTATGTCCCAGGTCCCAAAAGACATGCGGTGACACTTAAAATTGGCAGCCATCCCACAGTGTTCACTGACAGGCTGCTGGTTGGAAACCTGCGATGCCCTCCAGGAGCAGCAGGCAGTGCTTCTCCCTGTGCTGGAGCTGGAGATGGGTGTCTATGGCAGTGTGCAAACACCCCAACGTGGGACACAGCCACAGCCTGGGGAAGAAGGGCAGTTTGCAACTCAAGGTTAATTTATAGCTAACAACCCTCAGCTTTCCTTCTCAGTTCCCCCAGTTCTAGCTGGATTTGTCTTTGAGCTTACCTGGAATGTTCTGTTTGTTAAAACATAACTCACATTAGTGGTAAAACGACAAGGCGGGAGCTGATGAACACCACAGCAAAAGCAATGAAGACTGCTTCGCAGACCCGCTTCCATTTCATGTAATGGAGAACCTTGGCCAACTGCAGAGAGACAAACAGCTGTGTTTCCCATGAGGCAGCATGCTCCTTCTCCCATCCCTCTCCTGCAGGGTTGCAGGGATTTCCCATGAGCTGATGGGTTACTGGACGTGTTGATTGATGTCCTGTTGTGCACTTTCCCCCAGGAGCAGTAAATGTGATGCTTGCTGGCCCTCCCACTGCACAGATCAAGTGGTGAGGGGAACTCACCTCTAGAAAGTAATCAGAGGCATCGTGGACCAGCATGATCATCACCCCAAGCCGTATCAGGTTGGCACAGTAGGATACAAAGATCAGAGTGATGGTGGCAATGTGGTGGATGATCTGTTCCTTAAAGTCCTGTAAGGAGAAGACAGGGTGTCTTGACCTGGCAGTGGCTGTTTGTGGATGGTGCTGCCTTGCTGGATGTGGCAAACACCTCTGCAAAGTATTAGCCCTTAACACTCTGGGGCCCTTAACAGCTCTTAACTACTGCAGGTAGGGAATGTACTTTCCAATGTGGAAATAGATAACCTTGCAGCATGGGTAAGCCTATATGTGCAAAGGTAGTCATAGAGGCTGAATGGTGCTGAGGCAGCGGGTTGCAGCTGTGCTGCTGTCACTCACCTTCCTCTTCACATCGAAGGGCAGAGTGATGACCAGTGAGCAGTATAAGGAGAGCTCCAACAGGTAGAACCAGCCCAGAGCAGGCAGAAGAGGCTGTGACGCAAGCAAAAGGTGGCATGACAACCCTTTCTTAGCCTCGGGGGACAGGAAAGGACAAGACTCTTCCCAAGAAAGTGCATTAATTCAGACTGCATTTGGGACAGCAGGGCTTGGTCACATCTGTGTTTCCCCATCCCCTGTGGCTGAACATTTGTTTGCTGCTGTGCTGGCGGCTGTGCTGAGGGCAGGACAAGTCCCAGATCATTGCAGTGGAACTGAGGGCGGCCAGGATTTCCTGTTGGATGTTCTGTCCTGATTCCTCTTTAAGAATTCAAGGGTTGTTCTGACTGCTTCATCCCTTTTGTAGCCCCACACATGGAGCTGCTCCTAGCCAGGCTTGTATTACAGAGAAACTCAATGAGAAGAGGCGGCTGCTCAGGGCAGAGGCAGGACAGCCTCCTGCTGCTCCTCCATATGCACCACCCACAGGGAGATGAGCTGGTCAGGAAGACAGCCAAGTTTTCACTGTGGTTCATTGTGGGAGGGTGAGAGGCAGCGTGCATTATTAGAAATGAGAGGTGGATCTAAGGGGAATCTTTGTCCTTATGACAGTTGTTAAACAACAGGACAGGTTGCCTGGGGACACTGCAGTTTCCATCCCCTAAGGTCTTCAGAACAGACTGGAGAAAGATCTGAGCAACCTGCTTTGAGCTCACAGCTGACAAGAAACCTCCTTCCGACCAGAGTTATCCCACAGGCTTGCAGCTCACCTGCTGTGGATATCGCAGCCAGCACACACTGTGATCCCAAACCCACGGCTTCTGCACAAAGAGAAGGCAGCAGTAAGAGCCCACAGCCCTAACAAAGTGTATCAACAGCACTTCAATAAGCACATGGTGTCAGATTGCTTGTGGTCCAGCCAGTCTGCCCCTGACCTTTGCAGAAGTGGATGGCGGCTGTCATTGGTGAATGTTCCACTAAAAGTGATGATACCCAGCAGGCAGAGGGTGCAGCCGGGATGAAGAAAAGCATGGTGACATCACTGGCACATGGCCAGGCCTGTATCTGGAGAAGGGGGCTGTCCTGCTGGATGTGGGTTGGGAATGGTTCTGCGCTACGTCCCTGAATTTGTCCTTTGGCTCCGAGACTGTGGTCCAAACCCACAGACATGGCCACACACCATCTGTGCGTTCCTTGGAGTGGCCCAAGAGCCCAAACTTATTTTCCATGAATGAGGAAGACATGGAAGGTGTCACCCCACAGTGTTTCCCAGCTGACATACTTACATCATATAGGAGAGCCACCCCAGAGAAGAATGATGTGAAATAGAATGTGAATCTCCAGCTGAAACAGAAAGAAACAAAGGGAATTGCAACTCCCTCCAAAGCTTGGAAACCTCCCCAGGTTTTGCAATCACATCCAGCACCTGACTGGGAAGCAGCAGAATGGGTGTATTTAGGCACAAGTGCTGCAGAGCAGAATCAGCTGCAGAAAGATAAGGTGTGGGCAGACAAATGGGGGATCCCACCCTCCCAGCTGAGAAGCCCGTGGGGGTTTGGACAGAGATTTGCAGCACCTCAGCTCTGTTTGCATGTGCAGCAATGTGCTGGTAAGGCAGTGGGGTACCCACAGCTCACCTGGGTTCTGCTGTGCCCAAATCCCCAGTGCACACTGCCAGCATTAAGTAGGACACAGCATCACTCCCGAGATGCCTCTACCTGTCTCCTTTTGTGATGTGGTAACAGGATTCAAACACTGAGAAATGTAGTTTTCAGAGCAGGAGGAACTACGGATCTCTCACCTGATTGGAGCCTCTTTGTACCTACAGTTGAAAGCCTCAAGCTGAGATCCACCAATAACCTGATCCTTTTCATCTGGACACTCCTCCGTCCTTTCTGACTCCCTGTATTGCTGCAATATGCATTAGGAACCTGTTGGAGGTTCCCATCCCCATTGCTGGCCCACCTACCTCGCCTCACAGAACTTCTTTGTAAGTCTGGGATGGTCCTGGGCCCGCCGGTGCCGGAACCAGGTCTGCACTGTTCTGACTGGCAGGCCGCTTTGCTTGGCCACTGAAATGAGATCACCCTGCAGAACAGATGGGGAAAGCAGAGCTTTGCCTTCCTGATGCTTTCTGTCTCCATGCGCTGGGAGATACGTAAACCCAGGTTTGGAGCTTAGCACAGTCCCAATAAAACTGCCTAGCCCTGAATCGGTGATTAAAGTAAAAGAGCTGAGCTTGGGGGCATTGTTTTTGTTTGTTTTTTTTTAATTAATTGGACAAAGCTCCATACAAATTTAAGTCAATAAATATTTTATAGGTCTGGGAATGTATCACTGTGAGCAATGATCCAAAGGACTGTTAAAGATAAGGAGCCTTATCCACAGGATCTGCCCACCACGGGGAGATGGCTGCTTTGCTGGGAAAGCCAACAGCTCTCAGCTATCTGCTCCATCTGACACACATCAGACGGGTGGTGCTGGGGCTGTGGCTGCTGAATGCATTGGTGGATGGTGAAATATCTGCTTCTTCCCCAGAATGGTGGTTGGCAGTGGGGGAAGGAGATGTTGGCTGCCTGGGCTCTCAGCACAGGGACACTCACCTCCTTTGGGGTCCTGCCCAGCAGCTTGTAGAAGCCTTCCAGTGTGGCATTGGGCTGAACTTTGGGCCTCGTCTTGTCTCTCACTCCCAGCCTCCTGCCCAGCGGCAGAGCTATGGTTCTATGAGAGGAAAGAGAGTTCAGAGCAGAGAAGACATGAGTGCCCTCTCCCATCACAAGTTGCAACAACAATAAAAAATATCATTAGTATTGAGTCCACTTTATTCTGATATTTTTTATCAGCTATCTTGATGAGGAAATTGAGTGCACCCTCAGGAGGGGTATGTGGGTGACATCAATTTAGGTGGGAGTGTAGATCTGCCTAAGGGCAGGGCAGCTCTGCAGAGGGATCTGGATAGACTGGATTCAAGGACCATCAGAGAAGGTTCATGTTCTAGCTGAGGGCAGGTTTGCTAAGCACAGCCTTCCCACTCCACAGATACTGAAGCCCCGCTCTGCCTGGCTGGACAGCTGTGTGTCTGCCCAACAATCTGCCCCACTCCCACTGATAATTCCTTGATTTCCCCTTGTGTGTCAGTCTCTCATTTTGAAACAGGTGCCCAAAGCCCAGTCTAAATCCATATCCCGTGCTCAGCCATGGGGATTAGCATCATTCCCACCCAAAGGCCCAGAGGAGATGGCAGTCAGCTCACAGGCTGCTTGGGAGTACCATTTCCCTCAGCCAAGGTGGGATGACCATCACTGAGGCACTGCAGTACCTCATCCTTGTGTGAACTGGGGACCTCTGGTGCCAGAAGGACAGAGGAGGGCAGAGCTGGGAAGGGAGGAAGGAGTGGTGTGAACAGGATGGTCCTACAACAGGCTGCAGGAGCCACAGCTGTCCTCTCCTTCTTCCTCTATGCTGAGAGTGGGGACTTGCATGGCATCCTAGGGAGTATCCTCTAAGACGAGGCTGACCCCCGACTCAGCAGGGGCTCCCAGCCCTGATGTATGCAGCAAATGCCTTATTCTGTGTTGCACACTCCGAGCTGGTCTCTCTGCAGAGCCCAAGCCCCTCTCTTCAGAGGGACTCTCCACCCACGGCCGAGGTGCAGCTGAGCAACAGATTTGTCTTTTCACACCTGGTGCAGGTGAGGATACAGGTACAGGAATGAGAGATGGCACATTGCTGCCACACAAATGCTTAACACCACAAAATGCAGAGAGATGCAGTTTTTCTGGGAGCAAATCCCTGCCAGCTTTATCATGGTTAGGAGATGAGTAAGGGTTAGTCTGGAGCAACTCTGCACAGACACTGCTGACAACAAGCGCAGAAGAAGCTGGATTTGTGGCACCCACCTTTCAAAGATGCATCGGACAACGATCAGGAGCAGAGCACCCGGGATGCAGAGCCAGAGGTCCTGAGGCTTTGGATAACGCGTGTCTGCAGACTCCTTCATGTCTTCCCAAGTGGCTCCGGGTGGCAGCCAGTACTGGTGGTGCCAGAACTCCTCCGACAGTCCCATCCTGGTCAAGGTGGTGGGCAAGGACAGCGGAGGCTCTGGGACTCAGCAGGGAGATGTAAAACTCACTCTCGGATCAGGACTGCTGGCACTCTGGGACACCCAGCCCAGCAGCACGTCGCTCACACCCCGCACCGTGCACTCGATCCCACAGGTATGACTTCCAGCACCACTTGTCCTGACCTGCCTGTGAGCTTAGAGGTGGGGTGAGATGTCCTGGTACGGGAAAATAATTCTGTGGGTGTTAAGGAGGTGGATATCTTCAATTGCTCTCCATCGCACGGATGATGAGTCCCGACCTGGTGACAATATCAGAAGGGACATCTCTTGCTCCTGTTTTCTACCAACCCATTTCTACACCCATTCATGGGGTTTCTCTAACAGTTCATAGCTGTGAAAAATCTGTTGGTCTCCTCCAGAACCTCAGGAGGGTTTCTTCAGAGCTCTGCCCAGGGGTCTTCCTGATCAGCTTTGCAAAGCACTACCAGCGGGTTCTTTCCTCTGCATAAACTCCTTGACTCTTTGGGAGAGCTCTGGCAGAGGAAGACACGATTTCCTCATACAGAATGATGGGAACTCTTTCCCACAACATTATGTTCATACACGTTTCCAGTAACTCGTGGCACCTTGTGCCAATCTGCTCAGGCCAAATGTCAGCAGCTCCTCATGTTTCCACCTGGGACTTCCCTACATTTCTGACACCACCATGGTTTGAAACAACACTGACCCTCCTCAGATGAGAGCTGAACTCTTCGTTGTGTCAGTTCCCTCCTGGCTATTGGGTGAATACCACCCAGGCTGAAGGTTCCCTACAGAACCTCTTCACGCCCATCATTTGTGTGGGATGTCTTCAGCAATAAGACAGCTGATGTGGACACTTCCAAGCAGGGAAGCCACACGCCGGCAGCACATGGGATTGCTCCAGCCCGATCCCTTCCCAGCCCTTATTATTTTATGACTCCCGCAGTTTTCCCAGTGTTTTTCAGCGCAGGTTACTGTCTCCCTTTGTTTCTCATTGTGCTTCCTGGCATGTCCAGATCAACCTGACAAAGCTACGAGCCCTTGTTTGGACACGACTTCAGCTTTTGCTGTTTCTGAGGGACGGCCCAGCCTGCAGGCGCTGTGTCTGCTGTACACATGCAGTGTCTGCTGTACACGTGCAGTGTCTGCTGTACACGTGCAGATGAGAAAAGCAACGTCGTCGTTTGAAGCGCAGCCATCCAGGTAAAGGTTCCCTTGGGCATCTGTGTCTGCATGGAAGAACACAGTGCATGCACTTATCTCACGTTTCCAGCACGTGCTTTACTAACACGACCCCAAGAAGCGCCCAGCGGAGCCAGCAGCTCAGTGCCAGCCCTGGGGCCCATGTTGTCCCAGCTCAGCAGGGCAGCACTGCCTGCAGACACCAGGAGCGGCTCTTTCTCAGCTCAGCTCAGTTCCATCCCCTGCAGCCACTTTGCTTGACGCACACGTGGTGTGCTGCACTCCTTTCTTGCACACAGCGCTGATAAGGATCAATTGGAAACAGATTCTGCTGTTGCACCCAGCGCTCCACCCACTCTGCTGTGTTACTCAGCAGCCATGACACAGTTCTGCTGCAGGTTTTTACAGCAGCTTTTCAGTTTTGAGCTCAATGCTACGAGACTGAGCATCACGCCAGACTCCACTGCTCCCACCTCCAGCCCCACGCGTTGGACTTCTCGCGAGACGTGGGGCACCGCAGCGCGCAGGCGCGGGAGAATGACGCAGGAGGCAGAGCGCCCCCCGCGGGCCCCGCTCCCCCCCCTCCCAGCGTTCCTCGCGCCCAGCGGCGGGGCGGGCTCTCCTCACACAAAGGCGCAGCGTTGGGAAAATGGCGGCAGCGGCGGCGGTAGCGGCGGCCACCGAAAGCGCCGGGGGCAAAATGGAGGAACCGCCGGCGGCGGCTGCGGCCCCGCCGCCTCCCAACGGGGCGGGCGGCGCCGGGGACGCGCCCGCCAAGAGGTAAAAACGCTGCCGGGAGCCGCGCTGCCGTCTGGGCCCAACGCATCCCACGAGGCCTTCCCGCGCCTCGGGCCTGGAGCTGCGTGAAGCGGTGCCGCGTACGGGGGGAGGCTGTTAGACGTAAGGGGGTGTCAGAGAAATCCGAAAGGGAAAAGCAATAAGAACCCGGCGGTTCCAGTGAGAGCTCAGTGAGCGTGGTGATGATAGGCAGGAAAAGCTGCAGCCGTGCAGCGCTTTGGTGCGGGAACAGTGACATAACACTGAGATGCTTCAAAGGGAGCGAAGCTTTGCTTTCCTAAAGGTGAAGCTGAGGATATGAACTGCAGCTTGTTGTGGGTTTTGTTGCTTTTATTTAATTTTTCTTTCCCTAGTTAATTTTTGTCCCCATGCCGTAAATGCTGCATAGATTGGGAACAGTGCTGTTGTGTTCTGTGAGCAGTCTCGGCTGTGAGCTCAGTTGTGTGTAAGTGGATTTCTTGAGGTTTTGCACAGCTCCCGGTTCCAGCTGCTGAGCGCTGTTCAGTACTAAGCTGTGCCGTGTGGATCCACAGTGTGAGAGGTGTCTTAAAACCAAAACAACCCTCAGCAGGCGGTCAGGTGGTTTGTTGGGGCTAATCCCTGAGCGTTGGGTATTCGATCCCTGCGGGGTGCTCATACCTGGGTGTCACTTTACACCTCATAGCCTGCGTGTAGCGCAGCCTGCAGCTCTGCAAGGTATGGTTATAGTCGTTTCTCTTTGGTAACACTTTGGTAGTCCTGAGGCATTTGGTGCTGTAATACAAGGAAAATCAAAGCAAGTAAAAAGTACTTTTGACTTTTTAGGACTAGTGTTCTGAAATAGTTAAAGGAGACTATTCCTGGTGTTTGTTAAGAGGCATGGCAGCTTTGGATTTGCATTGTCCAAAAATGATATTATTTGGGGGGTGGAAGGTAAATAGCGTTGTCACTGACAGGAGTGTTTAGGGTCACTTGGCTGAAATTCTTACAGTGCATCGTTTGTCTAAAAGATATTGAAGAGTGGAAAAAGTAGTGGATTTCTGATCTGGAGCATGACAAGATGCTTGGTGTTGAAGAGATTCATAGTCTGAAGTCATAAGCTTTAGTTATACTGCATAAATAAACATGGGAGAAAGTGGCAGGTGATACAAGTTGTCTACTGCTGGGATATCGTTAGAATACAGTGTGTATGATTTCGGGAGTGCTGATCTCTGCTCTTGTGACCATACTTCAAGTAACACAAGTGGATGAAATCTTGAAAGCTTTGATTTTTGTTATGAATGCATAGAAATGACATTCTGTGGGGTGGTGTGACACAGATAGGGTGTCAGTATACTTAATTTGTCTCACTATCTTTCATTGTTTGCAGTGAAGGTGAACGACCTAGTCAGAACGAGAAAAGGAAAGAGAAGAGTGTGAAAAGAGGAGGAAATCGCTTTGAGCCGTACGCCAATCCTGCTAAGAGATACCGCGCTTTTATTACAAATATTCCATTTGATGTGAAGTGGCAGTCTCTGAAAGACCTGGTCAAAGAGAAAGGTAAAGTACAACTAAGTTTGGTCCAGTGGTGTCTGTCATCTGGCTTGTTGCTAACTTTGTAAACTTAACAGTTGAACAGTCTGGGTGGACTTAGTGATGTGAGTTTTGGTAAAGGTCTCCTTGAAGGCTTTTCTTGTGCTGCACAGTATTGTTCTCTGGCAGCCTTCCAGAGCTCTACTATAGGCATGTTGGCATATTTGTAATAGCGTTTCATCAGAGATTATGAAGAGCATCTGTCTTATTGGTGGAAAAAAAATGAGGCTTTTATCAGGTTTTAGTCTTGACATGCAGTAAAACTTCCTGGAGAATTTTATTGTCTCTTAGTAATGAAGTTAGTTATGTAATGCTGATCTGGCAAGTGTGTTCCTACATGTGTGTCTCCAAACTTTGTAGTTATTTGGGCCTAGTGAAAGGTCCGCATTGCCATTTGATATCAGTAAAAATGTATTTAAGGGTGACCTGCAAAGGGGAAAAATCAGGTTTATGCTTTGGCATGTACCTCAACATGGGTAGGGCTTTGGAAATCAAGTTTATTCTGCCTTCCCCATCCCTGGTTCTCTTCAGCTTACACGTGTGAATGGGAACCTTCTTATTTTTCAGGCCTTAGCATCTTCATCTCTTCAAGATGATGAAGAAACTGAGTTGGTTACACTCAGGTGCTGATAAGTCTAAATGCATATTTTTGGCTCACTCATTGGTATTTCTTTAAGTTGATGCCCAACATGTAGGTTTTGAAGTTGCTTTGGAAATGCAATGAAATATCTCAACTCATGCTAGGAGTCATTAATGCAACCATTCCTTTTGTGGGTCACTTCTCAAATACATAGTTTAAGCCTAGCAAAATAGAGAGCAATGTTCACTGTTGTTTGATCTAGATAAGGAATGATGGTTCATGAGTTGTGGCCTAAAGAATCAGGGAAAAGACTTCCAAAAGGGTTTTCCAATGTCTGTTTTTGGAGGCAAAATGGAGCTGCTGAGTCTGTGCAATGAACTTAAGGACTATAAGCCCTGACAAACTGCTATAGTTAGAGGATGTGAGATGTTGACGCTTGAGATGCAACCAGTTTCCTAAAATGTGAAGGTTAACAGGCCCTAATTATGCATGGTTCTTGCTTTAAACTGTGCTTTCACTTTGCTACATGAGATACATTGGTTAATAGGAGTATGTGTAGATGTCTTAACCTTAAGTGCTATGTTGAATTCCGTTCCAAGTGTTTTGTGGTTTCTCTCCAGTTCACGTGGATGGAAAAGTCCGATGTGAGATTGTTTCCTGCCTTGCTGTTCAGCTGCTCATTCCAGCAGATACTCCTAGGGGAACGTTGAAACCTCTTCATTCTGTCTGCAGGGTTGATATGCTAAATATTGAGGAGCATTGTTCTTGGTTTTTGGGACTGCTGCTTAAAACTTTACAGTTTAGATTTGCTGTGTAGTTGTGATTCATTCTAATTAGTTCCTGACTTCTTCCAAATTGGTGCTTTTGTGCTGTGCTTGAACTTGCTGAATCGGTGCTTCTTGATATAAGGCATAGTAGTTCCAAGAACCAGGAATGTAGCTGAGGAAAAATCTAAATGTTAGAATTCTTGGTTTGTGAGTGTAAGAATTACAGGCCAAATGTTCAAGGCTTTGAGAGCATGTGAAATGGATTTGTACACAAAGAGTAAACGTAGGAGATTCGTGACTGCTACAGTGCTTGGCAGTCACAAAGACTGAAGCTGTTAGGGGACCGAACGGAGGAGTTCACCTCCATCGGCTGTTTTGTGTCAGTAAGTATGGTTTAGGATACGAGCTGTGGAGGTCTGATATTTCCATGATCTGGTTCTTTCAGATGCGCACATCTGAAATCTTCCAAAGGTGACACCTCTCTCAAGAGTAATGCCTTAGTTCAGTCATTTCAGTGTATTTGTTGGTGAAACTCAATTACAGGTATGCAGTATTAAAAATTTGTTAATAAAAATAAAAAGTGTTCTTGTTTGCAACTCCCTTGTACTGGCTGACAGATGCAGTGTTCTATCAGCATTGATTACTGGTACTTGGTAGATGGCTTCAGAAGAATGAGAGAGCAGTTCTTCAGAATGTAAGTGGAACCTGAACTATGGATCTTACTCTGTCCCCCATTAAATGTTTCTGACTTGGGGAACAAAATGGTAATACTTCATGACAGCTGGTATGCATTATGCATGATTACAACAAATAATTGAATTTGAGACATTTTTAGATACCGTTAGGAAGTGCAGAATTTTGAATTTAAAACCTTTTCCTTGTCAAGAGTAGCAGAATGGCATACAGTACAGGGAGGAATGTTAACTTTAAATGTAGTTACGTTCTGGTCTGTTGCAAAGCTAGGAGAAGTCAAGATTGTGCTCACATCACATTTAAGGGTTTCAGGACATCCTATGGACTACCTATATTTGAATGTTTGTAACCACTTACAAAGCCACATGTGTACTTCCTTGCAGGCATTTTTACCTTTTCATACCAAAATCTGGATGTGTGAGTGGTTTTGAGGAGAAAAAACAAGGCTTTTTGCAGATCAAACTTTATATGAAGAGAAGTAACTGCTAAACTCCATGTGCAGTCTTCTCTCTTGCTCCGTCTCCTAAAGCTGTTAGAATCTTTGTGGCTTCTTAAAGATACAGTCAAAGCCCTCTTGTTACTGTAGCTAACCCCGGATACTGTACAGCATTTTCTGTACAGCTGTTGCTCACATACTTCAAGGCAGCTATTCCTGGATGGCTACATTGGCTTCAGAGCCAAGGAAGATTCACAGTGTGCTTTCAGACTGAAGATTTTGATGGGCAAAGAGAAAAGGATGTGTTAATTTATCTGACTGTTCCCTGCCCTTGCTTTCAGTTGGTGTGCTAACAAGTTCTTAACAGCATCATGTCACAAAAGGGTTTCTTCTCCTGTCTCAATTTACTTACAAAGTACAGTAAAGTACAGATTTCTAAGTACAGTGCTTTGATGAAATGTATTGAGAAACCATTATCAGTGAAATTTAGTACCTTATAATAGGACTTAAAAGTGCAAACTTATGTTTTTCTGTTTTTTTTGTTTTTTTTTTAAACCAAACTAAATTTGATATTTCTGGCTTAATAGTTAAATTTATTGGAAATTGTGCTACTTAACAAAGAACAGGAATTGTTCTTGATGCTCCTGAGCTGTCTGCCACCATCTTCAAGAGGTGGTACAGTCAGCTTCCTGGTAAGATGCACTGAGAAGATTTCCTTTCAGAGAGAATCATATTGCTCAGCTTTTGCACTCCTCAGAGCTGATGTTTACAGCTGAGCTTTTTGTCCCGTTATTTCTCGGGTAGCTCTGTGGTGCTGGGGCAATCTGGCTGAGCCATGCCTCAATTTGCCACATCCTTAGCAGAGCTTCCTAGAGGGCATGTGAACGCTGACAGACTAACTTGCTTATACATCCTCACTTCCTGATGTTTTGATGTTTCTGTGGTTTGGAATCTATAAGCCAAGCAAAACATGACCTAGCACAGGTTTTTCCTTTTTAGAAAGAAAAGCATGTTAGGTTGTATTTAGTATGTTCTGTTCAAGGTGGGCAAACTTCTTTCTGGAAGTGTTGATGTGCTTGTTAAGAGCTGTAGCTGGCTTTGATCAGCAGCTCACAGAGCCCTTGATCCAGGGACTTAGTGGTGTTATTGAGAGCACAGAGTCACAGGCTTGAAACTTGCCATCACTATGCTCTGTGAAATGGAGTGCTTTTCTACTGTAGGCAGTCTGGGAATTTGTTGTCTCTCTGCATAAATTGTTGAATCACAGTTTCATTCTTGATGAAAGTCCCATTGGCTGCTGCTGTTGAGATGAATGGCTTCAGAATGTCATGGTAATGCTGGAAGTGTGGACTGGGTGCATGGTGCCTATGTCCCACCAGATATGATGTCAGGGGGACTGTGGCAGTGCAGTCCCTTTGCTCAATTGGCTGTGGAAGCAGTCCCATGTATACGTGTAATCTGGTACTATTCAGATTATAGGAAGGAGGTGTTTTTTGTTACGCTTTATTTCAGGAGCTGTCATTGAAGTAATGAAGCTGTGGATAATTAGTGAGCACTCTAATCTGCTCTGTCCCTTCTGAAGAGGTTTGTTAGCCTCTTCCAGGCTTGAACCTCAGGAAAATATGATTGAATGACTGTTTCAGTCTGTCAAACTAACTGCTCTTTGCATGGAATGTTGATGTGGTTTAATTTGTTTTTAAATTGGAAAAGGAAGAAGAAAAAGCAATTTTATCAAGCATTCCTTTTCTGCCAGCTTCTAGAGGGGAGAAAAAAAAAGTGGAATAGTCCCTTGCAATGGTGAGATGTGTCTGATGAAAGGCTGCTCCTGTGGGCGGTGCCGCTGAGTGCTCTTCCTCTATGGGAAGGAAACTCCTGATCGTGGGATTCCTTTGCTTGGAGTATGTTGTCAGTATTCGCCTCTGGTTGTGATACTGTTTCCTTACCACCTTTCAGATAATGTAACTTGGAGTCCTCCCACCTTATCTTTAAAAAGTAGAACGTGCAAAATCAGGAAGAAAAGCTCTTATTAAAACTAAAGAGTGATTCTGAAAAACATCTGTATGCCATTCACTTCAAGGGCAGCAGCCATTGTGGTAGTTGTGTTCTGGAGGTACATCATGTAGTTCTGTGGTCACCAAAGCAAAAAAGTCAGAAGGAAAAAGACCAACATAACAAAAAGCAACCCTAATCTTGTGAGGAATGGTGCAGATATGGTTTTCTGGTGTGTTTTGCCTCTTGCTCTAAGCTGTTTTGTCTTGGGGGCAAATGTGGCAGACAGCTGATTGCTAATTATAGAGCCTAAGTTATGGCCTGAACTTGCTGAAATCAAGTAGGCAGCGGATGATCTTTTGGTCTGTTGGGTCAGTCTGATCCCTTTGGGTATTTACTGGAGGACATTGCTGAGAAAAGCGAATGACTGTTCAAGTTCTGACTGGGGAGACAAGACTGCACACCATATAAAACAAAGGAAAATCGTTCTGCAGACTTCCTCATGGATTTGGATTGCCTGAAGGGTCATCAGTGTGCGCTAAAGATTGAGTAAACAGGTATTGTGGAAATAGCCAGCTTTTCAAGTGGAGGAGAAGCAAGAACATGTTTAAGTCTTAAGGTTTTACTGCATACCTGTAATTGTCCAGTTTTGTGGCTTAGAGAACATGGAGTGTTTCTGGGCTTTCTTATAAGGCAGAGGCTCCATACACGGTTGATTGTTCTAAATTCCCATTGTTTTCTTGGCTTTTCTCCCTTGGTATATGTGTCGTCTGGAATCTGATTTGTAGTTGGTGAGGTAACATACGTGGAGCTCTTAATGGACGCTGAAGGAAAGTCAAGGGTAAGTGTTTGTGAGAATTTCTTCTGTGGATTTTCTACATGACAAATGTAATTGTATAGTGGCGTGGAGTGAAAAGGAAGTCAGGGAGGCAGAGAGTGTGTATGCTTAGTGGCTATAGCACAGGATTGCTTAAAAGCTGTGGGGATGGGGAGGTGGTGGGATGGGAACTTGGAAACAGTGTTAGGATGGTTTTCCACTGCGTTCAGTTGGTGTTGGCTGTTTGCATTACCCATGGACCCTAGTAGTATGTATAGTGGTATGGAATATTAATGTAATACTTGTGTTTTGGAAAACGTCACTGTAGCGGTTTGCTGAATTTGTAGGGGCAGTGTGTGGAAGCAGGTTCTGTAAAATATACTTCCTGTGAGAGTAAACATAAGTACTTATGAAGGCAATACGCATTTAAGTTTAGAAATCAACTTAAGTCCTTCAGTTCAGTGAAAATATCTTGCAGGAAGAAACAGGAGCTCACTTAATTGTCCTGAAGGGTATGGATTTAGGGTGACAGAATATGGCAAGGATTTTGCTGTATGACAGAGAAGAACAGTTGATATGAAGCGTGTGGTTTTCTTCTTGGAGAACACGGACTTAGTTCTGCTTGTTACAACTTCAGAAACTACAACTTAACCCTCTTAATGCGTAAGCAATTATATTTTATGGAATTCAAGTAATGAAGGTTTTATTGGGTAACGTTACATCCATTTTTTTTTTTTCTATTAGAGTTAACTAATGTGAATTGACTTTTTAAAAATGTTGTTTGTGTTTTGTGCTTTTACTTACTTTATTTTTTTTCTTCCCTCCTCTCCTTGTTATTCGCCTGTGAAATGATACATCAGGGATGCGCGTAAGTTCACTTATGAATTTTTAGCAAGAAATGAGGAAACTCTTAAGATACAAGCAGTGTTCTTAGAAGTCTTGTATCTTCACAGTGTTGTTGAATTCAAGATGGAAGAAAGCATGAAAAAGGCTGCAGAGGTTTTGAACAAGCATAGTCTTGGTGGAAGACCGTTGAAAGTGAAAGAAGTAAGACTCGCATCTGTTCTTTCAGTGCCGTGGAGGCAGGCGGAGGGGTACTCTTCAGTCCAGCAGTGTGACTGACTCCTTTGCAGCTAACGATTTTTGACGGAAAGTGTGACTCTTGAAATAGATACTGAATTTTCTTTCTGCCTAGCATGTGTTGCTGAACTTCAGTTGGAATGTGATTGTCCAGACTAAACTTAATTTAAAAAATAGTTGCTACTGATAGTAAGGCAGAACTTTGGGCAAAGCAAGCTGTAACTGCAGGTATAGGTGCATATGACTTGAAAAAGCAACTTGCATGAGTATTGTTTGTTCTTGACTGACTGCTTTCTGTTTAATTCTGCATCATGATAAATGTGTTCTACAAACAGTTCCATAAAATAAGCTGGTTTCTGAAATACTTTGAAGATTTGTTTCCGTTCTAGTGGCTTTGCTGTCGTCAACCCCTGTGACACGCTCAACTGTACCATGAGTTAATCCTTATTCATTGACAAGTTTAAACTTCTGTTCCAGCAGCTTAGAACCTGTAGCTACATCAAAGGCCCAATTAAACAAAAATCAAGAGAGACTTCTTCAGTGTTAACAGTGACTCTTGGCCGTAGGGTAAGCAAGTTGTTTTTGGCTAAGCAGGCTTCATGTTCTGCTGTGCCTGTACCACCCCCGAATGGTTGGGGAAAAAACACCTGAATGAGTGTAAGATGGGGAATGTGTGCAGAAAGTCCACCCTTAGGAATGCGTATTCTTAAAAGCACTTGAGGAAAAGAATGAGGTGTGCAAGTGGCAGCACTTCTCAGAATGTGGCTTATTTTACATGATTTTATGCATTCTGAGGAGCAGTGGTTTGAGTCTTGTTGCAAGCCATCATCTGCTGCTGGTGACCTCTTGCTGCACTTTCAGGGAACTGAGAGTAGAAATGGATCATCTGAAAAGTGGTTCTACTTGAAACTTACTGACTTTTCAGAGAGGCTCTTGGGAGAAAAAGGTATTGAAATTGAGCTGTGTAAGATTGGTTTTCCTGTTATGTGCATTTAGAACTGCAAGTCACATTGCCCAGTTGGTATTAGACCTTGGAAAGAAAGAGTTGTAATTTGACCAAGTCTTCATAAAGCAATTGCTGTACTTGAATATTCCTGCTTAAATGGCACAAACAGAACAGAAATGATAGCTGAAATGGGTGAAGAAGCATGCTTCAGTTGTAAGGGGTTTGGCACCACTTCTCCAAGCCCAGGATTTTGAGTGTGTGAAAGGAGTTAAATTGTTGTAGACAAATGTTATCATATGTTTTACCAACTGCCCAGCATGTACATCTCCATGTTGGCTGTTTCATTGCTGGAAAGCATGGAAGCCTTCAAGCGAATGACTGATTGATGTTGCTGGATTAATTGTGAATTCTTCCTGTTTTCAGAAATGTGCTACTGTTTCTTCTTAAGATTCGGATGAAGATATTTTTTTAATTTAAATAACTTTTAACATTGCTGTTTCTGACTAATGGAATGAATATTGATTTTTTTTTTTTGTTCACTTGCTCACTGAACACAATTTGATGTTTCTGACTTAAGCAACATGACTTTACCATGTGTTGTGAAAGTTCTTGCTTTCACTTTCAGTATGAATTTACAATAATGTTATTTCCTTGCTGGAAGTCTTCGTCCTGTGCTTCACGTTTTAAGAATATCCTAAACTGTGAGATCTCACAGTAATATGATTATATGCTCTCAAGTATTTTTTCAATTTGGAAACAAGGGGTAGAGGTAAAAGAGCTGCCCGAGCCAATCTTAATGAAGTTTTACATACTGTATCTTGTCTTATGAAGCATAATTGCAAGATTGAGTTGTATTGTTTTGAAAATGCCAAAGGTTAATAGCCATTTCTCTTCTAAAACCTTTGCAATGTCATTCTGTCTTCAGAACAAATGTGGCTGAGGTTTGTTGTGGGTATTAAATAATAAATACATACCTTCAGGATGAAGGGAAATGCTTGAGTAACTTGCTAACTTGAAGGGGCCTGATACTCTGGTTTTAAAAAAGAGGATAATAATAAAAAGATAGCAATGTAATTGACTGTAGATCTATAGCCCCAGATAAAAGTCGCCTTTTGATTGTGGCCATGCCACTAAATCCCCATGCATTTATTGGAAACATCGCAAACTTAATTTTTTGTTTCTGTGTTTTGCAGGATCCTGATGGTGAGCATGCCAGGAGGGCGATGCAGAAGGTCATGGCAGCTGGTGGAATGGGTATTGGCCCAGGCCCTGGTGGCCCTGGAATGATCAATATCCCACCTAGTATACTCAACAATCCCAACATACCCAATGAGATCATACATGCTTTACAGGCAGGGAGACTTGGAAGCACTGTCTTTGTTGCAAATGTAAGTGAAGAGAAAACCTGTGACTTAAATGAGTTAAATCTAATAAACTAAAGGAAAAGCTGCTTATTCTTAGGATTGTAGATACTGAGAAAGGAAAGTGAGGAACACTAAAGGTATTCTCTTGCCAGAAAATCTTTCTCATATTTTTAATATCACTTGTCTTCTAGCTGGACTACAAGGTTGGTTGGAAGAAACTGAAAGAAGTATTCAGCATGGCTGGTGCTGTTGTTCGAGCAGACATATTAGAAGATAAAGATGGCAAAAGTCGTGGAATTGGCACTGTCACTTTTGAACAAGCCATAGAGGCTGTTCAGGCTATATGTATCCTTAAAGAGTACTAATGGCAAATAGTAAGTATGCTTGCTGCCCTGTCCTTTGAAGAGTTTTGTTAGTAAGCCAAGTGGGATGACAATTTAAATTACAGTACTGTAACTAAGAATCTTTATTGCAGTAAGTGAAGCCATTACAGTGGGTGGAAAACCTAAGGAAAACTGGAAAAAAAGAGAAAAATACATCTTGAAAGAACTATTCTGACTTTCTCACACGCACGCACACACACAGTAGCAGTGCAATGCAGATACTGCTGTGTGCCCAGTCTCTCAATTTAAAAGCTATGGTTAAGAAGGGAGGCAAATATTTTACTCTTCTCTAAGAAAGAAGTTAGTTTTCCTAGTGTCGCTTCCCTTTTGGACATACACCTAACAAGTTATCAGGATGAGATTAAGCTTAAAATATGAATGATAGTGAATCTGTGGCACTTGTGTAGTTGCTGATTTGAAAATGGTGGGAAGTTTTGCATGTTTTCCCGTGTTTGAAGTTGCTCAAGCTACCAGCGTAATGTTCTAACACTGACACTGGTTTTGAGACACGTTTAAATGACTTTAGTCCTGTGATTGAGAATACTTTTTAACTCATGTTTTAATTTCATTAGTAAGTCTTGGAAGGCTTTTATTTTTAGAGAAAGCAGAAGGATTTTTGTTATTCTGAATAATAATATAAGCTACGTGGAGTTCTGTGGTTTCTTTTGTATTCTGCATCAGGTAGCATTTCAGTTTTTTTTCATGTTTTTTCCTTGTGGTTTTAATGCTTGAAAATAATCCTTAATGAAACAAAAGCAATGTTTAATGGGCAGCTGCTGTTTGACAGGCCAATGCATGTAAAAATGGTAAGTACGTTAAAATTCCTACTGCTTTTTTAACTGACACAATGCTTGTGGTTTTTTGTGTTTGTTTTTTTGTTTTTGGGTGATGTGTGGTTTCCAGATTGATGTGACAGAACTAAACAGCTTGTTATGACAAACATAGCCCTGTGCTTTGCATCTCAATTGTAGCCTATGAGTTGAAGTACTGGGAGAAGTGCATGTTCTGTTGGAAAGACTTGGCCCAGTACCTTGTGATACCAAGTCACATAATTGGGGAAGGTTATATCTAATTTTTTCTAAATACAATAAGGATTGCTTTAACTTTAAGTTCCTGTAACTGGAGGGGGGCAAGAAATATCTCTAGCGAGAAAGCAGGCCAGGGTCATGTACCAGCTTAATGTATTGAATTATTTTTAGGATGAACGAGCCTTTCCCAAAGGAGAATTCTTTCCTCCAGAACGACCCCAACAACTTCCTCGTAAGTTTCTCCTCCATGACTGAATATGTTACGTTACACTTTTAAATTTGCTTCACAGCAACGTTAACACGTGCAAGATGAAATGTAATTTGAAAGCATTTTGCTCTCAGGATTACATTTAGAGAGATTTCCTTTATATTCCTGGATCATGCGTATTAATGAGTCTGTAGATATTTGAATCTTATGCTTAAGAGGCACTGCTTCTGTAGCCTGCTATATGTGGGCAGGAAGAGGTTAATAAATAAAATATAAAAAATAGATAACTATAAGCTGCTGGATAGTGGGGGAAGTTAAATTCAGCCCTGGTGAAAATGGTTCAGACTTCTGAAAACCAGAATTCAAGTGATTTTAATAATATCAATAGTAAAGAGTTTGTCAGCCTTGTCTCTTTTTGGATAATTCCTTCAGTGCATAGCTTAAAGTTTGTCCTAAAAACAGTATTCCATCAATGTACTCAAAGTTTCCAAATCCCTCGAGTGTAATTCAAAAGCCCTGTTAAAAGCAGGGTTTAAAGGAAATGTAGCTCTTGATCATCTTTGGGATGGATGATCTCCAGAGGTCCCTTGCAACCTCAACTGTTCTGCGATAATATAATGAAAGTGTTGAATGGAAGGGGACTGGTTTGAAAGGGAGAAGTAGGTGTGGAGGGGAAGAAAAACCCCACTGTTTGACAGCTGAAACTTACTTTGCTTAAATACAATGAAAAATGTAAAGTTTGGCTGACTGTTCTAAAATGTAAAGTAGTTCTGTTAATTCAGCCACATGAAGTTTTCATAGTCTTGCAAACAAAAGGTGTTGTGTGCTGCTACCTTGCACAATTTTAGTGTTCATCGGTCCATCCCTTAGTTATCTGCGTATCTGCCAGAGCCTTGTTTGGTAGCTCTTATCATCCACAGTTGTTTTGGTTATGTTTTTTTTTGTTTTGTTTTTTGTTTTGTTTTTTTTTAATCTTTGTATAAAGTGGAACAAGTAATTACGGATACATATTTCTTGGCCTTTAATTTGGAGTGGGAGGTTGTGGGAGGGGGGAATAATGTGGTGCTTGAAAGCAAAATTTAACACTTCCTAAGATCATTATGTTGAGATCTAAACAAGGAAGCAGTATTGTCATAGCAAAGAAAACCACTGAGCTGTTATTTGGGTCAAATGCAATCAAAGAACTTTTCCTTCCTGATTAATAAGGAAAATGGGATGGTTTGTTTTTTATAATCTTTTTTTTTTTTTTTGGCTGGGGAATCCATAATTCACTTGGGTAGAGGAAGATTCAAATATTGTGTCTGGGAATGATGCTCTTCATTTCTGTAGGGAAGAGGCTGGCTGTGTGCTCTGAATTGTATAGGTGGCTGTCATAATGATAGGTGAAACCTTGTGGTTGTTTAAATTCTTACCTGCAAGGACAGAACCTTGGCAAAGACAGAAATAAGCCATTTGTAAATCAAAGGTGTTATTGTGAAAAGGTTAGAAGTTGCTTATACTAAATTGCCCACTCTATTCTCAGATTGAGGAGTTGCACAAAATAAGCAGTGTTCTAGCCAGTTATTTTTCAGGAGTCAGCTTAAAACCAGTCAAACAGAAACACAACTTTTCTCCATAATGAGATAAAAACTGGATGATAAGAAAGAATAATTGAGGTTAGTTTTCAGTCTGCTCTGAGATAAATCTACTCTGGATTTACGCTTTCATGCAGTAACTACATACCCCAAAGTGGGAACACAGCAAGATTTTTTTTGGAGAATGAAAGTAAATTACTTAAGAATAAAACTTGCTGTTTTGTCAGATTATGGAAACAAGGCTTTTTTGATATCTGAATATTTTCTTCAGATGGTCTTGGTGGTATTGGAATGGGATTAGGACCTGGAGGTCAACCTATTGATGCAAATCATTTAAACAAAGGCATGGGAATGGGCAACATGGGACCTGGAGGTAAGAAGATTACTCCTATGCTTTGTTTCATGAGAGCTTTAAGCTGTGTAGAGGCTTTGTTTTGCCTACAAAAAGAGTTGAAGTGTTTTAGGAGTGTTAAAGCCAAATGAAATTTTATTGAGCTAAGTAATGAGCTTGATAATGGAAACTTGAACTTAACAGATTGCTCCATTTTTCTTTTTTTTTTATCATGGTCAAGGCACAGCTCTCATTTTCTGACTCTTGAGCATGAGCAGCAGACACTGCAAATATACATTAAACTTTTAAAACCATCTGTTACTCTTAATACTTGTTAGTGGGCTTGCAAATCTCTGTTTAGGGTATGTTTGAACAGAAAAAGTTTTAAAGAGCCACCTAAAAAGTAGCACACATTCAGCTTTCAGTTTATAAATGCCTATGGGTTTTTTTCCACTTATTGCTTTTATTTGTTGAGAAGGAATGTTCCGATCTACTCAGAGCTATCACATGTAAACGTCAGTTGAAAGAGTGGATGTGCTGTATGATCTGTATTTCTACAGCCAGTCTAATGGCTGAGGCTTTGTAGAATTACATCTGCTATATAAAGCTTTCTCTTTTATTTTGAGGAATGGGAATGGAAGGCATGGGCTTTGGAATGAATAAAATGGGAGGTAAGCTGTGTTTTTTGAAATATATATAGCTTGAGTTTTTTGAAAGCCGTGTAAACTTAGCTACATATGACTACCAGGCATCTGTGTTCTCTGTGAAATAGTCACCCATTTAGTAAAGACTTGTTCATTTTTGAATATTAAAAACAACTGCTGTAGGCGTATGAAGAAGGGTTGAAATCAGAGAAAACGTGAGCGTGGTTTGGAAATGCTGAAGCCTGACATTGGCTTAGGAAGTAAGGTGTGACCAAATTCTGACCGCATTTTGTGAATCTGTGATATAAAGTCTTTATGCCTGTGAAAATGATCTGTGAAAATCTTATTTTGGGGAGGTGTAGTGTAAAGTCGAAATGCCTTGCTAAAGAATCCCTGGGAAATACTTTCTTTTAGGAATGGAAGGTCCTTTTGGTGGCATGGAAAACATTGGTCGCTTTCCAGCTGGAATGAACATGGGCAGAATGAGTGGTAGGCATTGGGTTATTTATCACTCATCAGTTATTGCTTATCGCGTTCCCGAGTTTGACAGAAGTCTTGTTTTCTGAAACTGTAGTAATGGAGACTGGTTGTTTTCCTCTTCCCAGCTTTTATTGGAAAAACTTAAGGTTTACATGTGATGCAGTGTCTGCAAGGCCCTTGTTACCCCTAAACTACAAAAAACAAAAAACTGCTTTGCTTTTTCCTTGAACAAGATGAACTGTCTTCTGTCTGTATTCACCAGAAAGACTTCTCCAGACATCTGCCTTGTCTGTATTTAAATGGATTTATGTTGTTTCTGTCAGTTGTGTTTTTTGCCTTGGAAAGACAAGATGGAAATAATGAGGAGGACGCAGTAGATGTTTGCCTTGCTGTTAATCTTTAAGAATTATGCCTGCATTAAAATCTCTCAGAAGTTATTCAGGTGCTCAGAAGAACATAATCAAACTTGATCTTTACAGAGATGGATCGTGCCATGGGTGGAGGATTTGAGAGAGAATTTGGAAGAAATGAAATGGGAATGTCTCGTAGTTTTGGAGAGACCTTGGAGAGAGGAATAGGTCAGTATATGAAGCGAATTACATGTACTTTCTACTGGAAATACTTGAACTGTGCATAAAAATAGTGCATGGTTTTTTATAACAAAAAAAATATGTATTTTGAGTAGCTGCTCTAATTTTTTTATCAGACTTATATGTGACAGTAGTGATCTGTGAGTTCTGTAGTGGGATTTCAAATGGAACAGAATATTTGGTGGTTTCTGATAACTTGTATGTGTTGTTCCAGGTGGTGGAAATGCCAGCATTCCTGGGATTGAGAGGATGGCACCTGGCATTGATCGTATGGGCTCGGGAATAGAAAGAATACCTTCTGGGATGGGTCATGGGATGGAGAGAGTAGGGTCAGAAATAGACAGGATGGGTCTTGTTTTGGATCGCATGAGTTCCAATGTGGATCGAATCGGTACTGGAATTGACCGAATGGCCCCTCTGGGCATAGATCACATTGCACCTAACATTGAGAGGATGGGACCAGCTATTGAAAGGATGGGTTCTGGCATAGAAAGAATGGGTTCTGGAATAGGCTTTGGTATTGAGAGAATGGGTGCTGCCATTGATCGTGTTGGTACCACTATGGATAGAATGGGATCAGGTGTAGAACGTATGGGCTCTGGCATGGATAGAATGG
Organism: Excalfactoria chinensis; assembly: GCF_039878825.1. Lineage (NCBI taxonomy): Eukaryota > Metazoa > Chordata > Aves > Galliformes > Phasianidae > Excalfactoria > Excalfactoria chinensis. Next base: position 2,116,643 of record NC_092850.1, read on the forward strand.
GTATAGGTATGGAGCGCATGGTCCCTGCTGGAATGGGAACTGGAATGGGTCAGGTCATAGAGAGAATGCCAGCTGGCTTGGATCGCATAGGTGCCACTCCTATGGAAAGAATAGGAATAGATCGTATGGGTGCTGCTAGCATGGAGAGAATGGGCTTGGAGCGCATTGGAGCCACTAATATGGAAAGAATGGGTCCTGCTATGGGGCAGGGCATGGGAGCAGGCATAGATCGCATGGGACTTGCTATGGGAAGCAATTTTGAAAGAACAATGGAAATGGAACGTGGAAACTTTGCAGGCAATTTTGCAGGCTCCCTTGGAGGAACTGGAGGACCTGCAGCTGGGGTGGCCAGAAAAGCTTGTCAGATATTTGTGAGAAATGTGAGTAGCCCTCTTCCTGTCTGCGTTGATCTCATCTGTGTTCTGTTGGCTTCCATTGTAATATTTAATATTGGGTGTTGCTGAAGGTGGAATTAAGTAGATCGTTGTGAGTGGGGGATATTTCTTTAACAGGAGTACAGCTTTCTGCATTTGTAAATGAATGTTGAAGTGTGGCCGTCCCGGGGTGGAAAGCTTTTGAAGAGCTGGGAATACAGGTCATTTAACAGATCTTCAGTAATTGTTCTTCTCTTTTTCACAGCTGCCCTTTGATTTTACATGGAAAATGCTGAAAGATAAATTTAATGAATGTGGTAAGTTATGAAAGAAGAACAGGCAGCTACAAAGATTGCTGAATACTGTTGGATGTTCTGCTTCTGGGGATTTCTCTTGGCAGTAGCTTGTATCCCCTCGCCTTGTTCCCTAGTATCTGCTGCTTGCCAAGTGCCAACCCCAGTCAGTTACGATGTGAATAATATGTTTGCAAGTTGGGCATGGCTCATTAGCTTTGCTCCATTCATCTGGTTCTGATGCCTCACACTCGAGAGAGAACTGACAGGTTTGAATTAATTCATACCTTAAACTGAAACGCTCCTTTAAAACAGCGACTTGGAAGAGTTGTCCTGCAGCTTTAAGTTTCAGAGTAATGGTAGTTTGTAAACGTTGTGCTTTCTGTGCTTTGATCAGACTGAAATGAGCTGCGTGCCACAAACTGGATCAAACAGGAGCCTTTCTTTTCTTTCGAAGGTCACGTGCTGTATGCTGACATCAAGATGGAGAACGGGAAATCCAAAGGATGCGGGGTGGTCAGATTCGAGTCCCCAGAAGTAGCTGAGAGAGCGTGTCGCATGATGAACGGCATCCAGCTGCGCGGGAGGGAGATAGACGTGCGGATTGATAGAAACGCTTAAGTAGCCGCTTTTTTAACATGGAGACCAGATTCCTGAATTTGTATTTTTCTTGTTAACCATTTTAATTTGACTGGATGTAAAGGTGTTAAAACGATTCAGTTGCTTTCTGGAGTAATTTTAATTACTTTTTTAACAAATGGATTTCCATTTTACTGTTTTTTGCATTGAAACTGCAATGTGCACAATCTTTTTTTGTAGTTGTGGCATCTTGTTGACATTACAGATGTAAACAGTATGACTTTGATAATAAACGCAAGTTAAAGATTTCACCCATTGCATCCCTTACTGGCAGCACATCCTACACTGCAGAGCTGCCCGTAAGCGGAGCTCGGTTTCCTGTCACAGGCAGGAGGTGGGGCACTAACAGGGTATCAGTTATCACTGTGGGCTTCGTTCTGCACTTTATTGGCTCGGAGGCTCGTTTACCTTCTCGATCATGAGGGGTTTCCGTCCCGTCCGTCCGCAGGGTTACACTGACGGGCAGCGGACACGAACCGCCGCTCTTGGCGTTCCGCGCTGCGGAGCAGCCGCACTTCCGCCCCAGGTGGCATCTCGCGCTTCCTGCGCGGAAGTGGCGTCACGCATCGCGACCTGACGTCATTCCCTCGCGCCACGCGGGGGGTCACACGCTCAGCTCTCAAAATGGCGGCAGCGGCTGCGGGCAGTTGCCGGGTGAGCGCCGGGCGGGGGAGTCGCGTCCCTTCGGGGCCGGTTTAACGGCTCTCGGTGTGCCGCGAGCCTGAGATGGGGCAGCGGGAGCTGCTGCCGGGGCGGGCGGCCGGGGAGAGCATCAGGTCGGCGCCGTGTGGGGCGGGGCCGCTTCCTCCCGCTTCTCAGCCCTTCTGCTATTCGTGTCCTCGGCCCCGGGGTCTGCTTTGCTCCTCTGCGCCCTCAGCCCGCATCGCTGGTTTTCCGCAGCGGCAGCGCAGCCACCTGAGCTGCGAGTAAAGCCCAGCGGAGGGAGGCGGTCGGTCCGCTCAGTCTGTTCAATCTGCTCAGTCCGCTTCTGGCTTTGAGTTTCCAGAGGTTTTGGGTTCTGCGGAGCGCGTCTGTTTCCTCAGCTGTCTCAGTATAGAAAATGCATCGCCCTGTTTGGGACTGTGATCTTGTTTCTTTGGAAGTGAACCTCTCGGTGGTTGTAGCGCCACTCAGACACATTAACTGTGCTTTATGGAGGATCCCAAGGAAGCAGCCTGATGGGATTTCTCAGCAGCACTCTGAACTGCTCCCAGCAATGACTGTCCATTTTCAGGATGCTTGCTTTCCTTTCTTGGCTCTTCAGGACTGCTGTCATCTCATACTGTGTGCTAACTTGAACTTGTTTCTGTTGCAGAAATGTCTCATTAGTGGCATGTGGCTCATGCCTAGAAGATACCCAGTTCCTGCAGTCCACAGTGGTGCTGTGTACAGAGCGAGCAGGCCTGTCTCAGAGATCAACCAGGTTGGCTAATGTCTGAATATTGTACTTCAGGCTGCATCTGGTTTCCCAGTAGAGCACTGTATCTGCTGGGTGTGCTCCCCAGCAGCAGCAGTTCCAAGCTGAATTCAAGGATTTTTGTAGCAAAAGTGACAGAGGTCAGGAGTTGTGCTCTGCTTACCAGAATGTTTCAAGCCCGGTTAGAGTCAAACTGCCTGTTAACGGCTACATAGATGTGTACTACGTGGCACCAAACATGTCAGATACTTGGCTGGTTTGAGGTGGAGGTGGTACTTTTTCAGCATAGCAGTGTAGGTATCAGAGCATTTAGTACCTTTAGAAGTGACCTGGTATTGGGCTGAAGTAAGTCTTATCTGCTGGCTTTGATACTTGCTTAATTTCTTTTTGGATTCTGCAACGTGTAACAATTTTTTTTAGTCTAGATGTTATTCTTCAGGAGGAAGAAAAGGTTTTATATCAGGTTTTGTGGAAAACATCAAACAAGAATTAGCAAAAAACAAAGAGATGAAAGAAAGTATTAAAAAGTTCCGAGATGAAGCTAAAAAGCTCGAAGAGTCTGATGCGCTTCGAGAAGCGAGGAGAAAATATGTAAGTAATTCTGCTTAGGCCTGAGCACTTGTAGTTTTTTTTCCCCCCTCAATTAGTGCTAATAGGAAATTCTGTGCCCTAAGGTATTTTTGAATGAGCATCTTCTGCCCTCATAACTACATGCAGGATGGTTTCTTTTTTTTTTCCACAGAAAACCATTGAATCTGAAACAGTGAAGACCTCAGAAGTAATTAAAAAGAAACTTGAAGAAATAACTGGTACAGTTAAAGAGGTAAAACAGCTGTGGAATCACCTTTCCTTAAGAGAGCTCATCTCAGCTTCTGTGCTTCCATCTGTGTTTTTATTATTTTCTTTATTCTCTTCCAGAGTTTGGATGAAGTAAGTAAGAGTGATATTGGCCGGAAAATAAAAGAAGGTGTGGAAGAAGCAGCAAAAACAGCAAAGCAGTCAGCAGAGTCAGTGACAAAAGGAGGAGAGAAATTAGGCAAGACAGCAGCCTTCAAAGCTATTTCTCAGGTACACCTCCCACACCTTTCTGGGACCTAGTGCTGCAGACACAGATCACCTGAACTTGTGCTAAATATAAATTTAGATACTGTGCTGTTATAATTCAACCGTCAGCTTGCTGTCCCAGACATAACTTGTTAAGTAGAAAGCCGTGGTACTGCTGTCTTTGTCCATATGTATCAGTAAGGAAGCATTTGTGTTACTACTCTCTAACCCATGTTGGGTGATGAAGCATTGGAGCAGGTTGCCCAGGGAGGCTGTGGATTCTCCATCCCTGGAGATATTCAAGGCCAGGCTGGATGTGGCTCTGAGCAGCCTGGGCTGTTGGTTGGTGGCCCTGCACATAGCAGGGGGGGTTGGAACTAGATGATCATTATGGTCCTTTTTAACTCAGACCATTCTGTGATTTGCTGAGTAAGAGAGACAAGAATAACACATGCTCTTATCTTTGTCTTTTTCCTTTGACAGATGCAATTTTAATTTTTATGGGAAACAGGAGGGAACAGTAAATCAACCTAATAGGATTGCTTTCCTTTCAGGGAGTAGAAACTGTTAAGAAGGAAATAGATGAAAGTGTTTTAGGGCAGACTGGTCCTTACAAACGCCCAGAGCGTCTTCGGAAAAGAACAGAGTTCTCAGGCGAGAGGATTAAAGAGGAGCGAATATTTGAAGCTAATGAGTACGTATTTCATGTAATTTAGGGCAAATCTTTTTATACACAGAAATGTCTTAAACCTACAGATCAGGTTAAGAATCAAATGCTGAGATGACCGGAGCAAATAGATCTCTGAGGTTCTACCATGAGTTTATGATACTGAATTTTCTGGTAGTCAAGCTGGGCATTTAAAAATATAGAGTGTATATGTATGTTCTATCTGACTTGCATGTGTTAGAACTGAGAAAATGTAACATCTTGCTATTGAGTTGTATTTGGCAGGGCTAAATCTAAGCTTCTTTGCTGTCTTCAGTGCCTTGCCTCCACTAAATCATGTACATTTTTTATGCTGTTTATCAGCCTCAGTACTATTGCATGCTTCAGTGATATTCATCAGAATATTCATCTTTTTAATTCTCTCACATCCACATTATTTGTTCACAAGTTCCTGTCATCTGCGCTTTCTAGGGAGGCCATGGGTATGGTGCTACACAAGGACTCAAGGTGGTATCAACAGTGGAAAGATTTCAAGGACAACAACGTGGTCTTCAATAGTAAGTGCTAGCTTTCACAATTTCTTGAAGAACTCCAGATTCACCTTCCTTGGGTCCTGTATGTTGCATGGGAGAAGAGGCCAAACTCCTCATCACAGCCTCACTTCAGGAAGTTTTACAGTGCAATGAGGTCTCCCCTGAGTCTCCTCCAGACTGAACAATCCCAGCTCCTCAGCTGCTCGTCATAAGACTTGTGCTCCAGACCCCTCAAGAGTTCCATTGCCATTCTCTGGACACATTCCAGGGCCTCAATGTCTGCCAGAGCATTGGGACACCACCCTCAGCCAAAGAGTTTGGGTAGTGCCATGTGGGGCTGGGAGCTGGACTCGGGGATCCCATGGGTGCCTTCCAGCGGTGATAATGTTTGTGTGAAAGGAACCAAACCCGTAGTTAATGACAGCTATAAAGAGATGAGAACATTGCATGAAGGTGAGAAAACTAGCTTTTGAAACTGAAACTTGTAATCAAGAAAGAGATTTAGAAGAGAACTACCAGGTTTAATCTGCAACCCACTGCTTGTTCTTCCTTGTTCAGGAACCTGGTGGAAGGACTCTATGCTGACATCTCTTCTTGTTTCAGGGTTCTTTGAAATGAAAATGAAATACGATGAAAGTGATAACGCATTCATTCGAGCTTCCAGAGCTGTCACAGACAAAGTCACTGACTTGATAGGTAATGTGTCATTACTGCTATGAAACTGCATGTCCAGCCTTCTGGCTCTTGCTGTCATTGATGTCCTACATGTGGTACTAACCTTTGGGAAAGAGTCTCAACCTTTTTAGTATTTTGCATGGATTCAGTCATTCAATACAGCAACCTGCTGTTGGCAGTATGTTGGCTCATGCTTGTGTGTTGTAAATCTCATGTCTAACTTAGTCTGTTTCAAGATGATTCTTCCTTCCCTCTTTCTAAAGCCCAAGATCCATCTTTTCTCCTGGTTTCTGGCAGCAATTGTCATTCTACTGGTCTCGGTGAATTGTTTTATCAGGTGGATTGTTCTCGAAGACGGAAATGTCAGAGGTTTTGACAGAGATACTCAAAGTGGATCCATCCTTTGACAAAGATCGTTTCTTAAAGCAATGTGAGCGTGATATAATTCCCAATGTCCTGGAGGTAAGGTGGGGAGAGAATGGGACACATTTATTTTATTTTATTTTTCCTTTACTATGGAAGATTGCATGGAAGATTTTTCTTTGTTTTCTAATGATAAAATTAAAAGCTGGGGCTGTATTTGCTTCTGCAGCATCCAGGTTTTACAGCACCCTTCAGAAAATAGTCTTAGGAACAGGAATTGCAGAATGGCAGTGGTTGGATTTTACAGTTTAGTTGAAAAGCTAAAAAAAGTGCTCCTCTTTGTTAATTCCTCTTGCTCCTTTCCTGCTTCAGGATGTAGGATTTAAAGCAGTTTGCTGCTGAAACTGCTGATATTTCAGTTCTATGATGTGACATTTTTAAATGCTTATATTTTACTGATTTTTTTTTTTCTTTTCCTGTCTTAGGCTATGATATCTGGAGAGCTTGATATCCTCAAAGATTGGTGCTATGAGGCAGTAAGTAGAGTACTAAAAGTACTAAAAATGTCCAAAAAGGTTACGATTCTTACTTCTAAGTAGGTGTGCTGTGCTTTCTTTGCAAGCTGTGTGGCCATTCTGACTGTGATGCTGCTTACCCACTTTGCCTCTCTGCTCCCCCATTAAATGTGTTCATGCTGTAAAGCTCTAATGCAATCAGGTATGCACTGTGGACTTCTGGAGTAGAATGGATGTGAGAGGAATGCTGTTTAGAGAGAGATAATTGAGATCTAATCCCACATGAGTCTAACTAGCTCCAGTTCTTCTAGTTGTAGTCAGAAATTGCTCATAAGACTCATCCATAAAAACAGACCAAGGTGTAAATGAGAGTTCTAGAAATGAGAATCCAGAAGATGGAGGCTCTTTGAACAGAGCCATGCTGAAAGTATTCAGTTTGTGATGCTGGGCACTAGCATGTTAGAGTACAAAGCAATAAGGCAGGTAAAGCAACAGAGCTACCTGTGCCTGCTGTCCCCAGGATCCCTGTATTGTCATTCCAGCTTTACTCTGGTGACTTTCTTAGTATACTTCTGTCAGGTATTTACATTTGAATGCTTGTGATGAAGGTTAAAAGATCAGTGTTGGGGGAGTCATGGCAGGGACTCCTCCTGTTTTCTTGGTAGCTGCCAAGAATGCTGCGAGAATGCTGAAATTCAAATCTCAACAACAGTTCCTGATGCATAAATAATGAAGCATATGTGCCTAAAAGCAGCCAGGAAGAGCTGGTCTGCCTGCAGGGCCTGGCTGGGTGTGAGGAAAACAGCTTCATTCCCAAACTGTTTCTCCTTGTCGGCTTTCAGATCAGAGCTGCAAGTGCCCTGGCCATCAGTTGCACTCAGATTGTGTATTCTCCTGTAAATGATGGATCTCTTGTTCTGTCCAGGGGAGATGGGATTCTTAGAAAGAATTTCGTTATGTGAAACACAGAGCATCTGTGGTAGCTTGTGGGGTATATTGCAAGACGTGTATGTTCAGTATATTTGCAAAAAAAACCAAACTTTTATTCTGATATTTTCTGGTGGCTCTCTCTAAGCAGAAAATTCCTTTTTCTTTGACAGAGCAAATTCAAACATGTAACACAAGTTTGTTGCTTCATTTAGACTTACAGTCAGCTTGCTCATCCAATCCAGCAAGCCAAAGCCACGGGTCTCCAGTTCCACTCCAGGATTCTTGACATAGACAACCTTGATGTGAGTGTCCTTTTCTGTATTTCAGCTTGGGAGTGAATGAGAAACTCATTATTTCAGGGGTTTTCTTCTTTGCTCTGATGCTGTTTAACCTCATGCTACTCTGTTTACCATGTTTGCTAAGGGAGGAACGGATCATTGTTGCAGGAGGAGAGACACGGGGCAGGTTTGGGGAAGGAGTTTGTTACTGTGTGATCAGGCCTAAGTTAACGCATTGTGGTTTGTGCCAGGGCACCTTGCTCTGAACCACCTGCAAAAACTGAGAAAGGCAAATAGCACCAATTCAGTGCTTTCTATGAAGGGCTTTGTTGATGTTTTTTTTTGGGATAACAACGTATGGTGCTTGTGTGACTCAAAGCTGTGCAGTGCAGGAGCAGTTATTAAAGACCTAAGTGCTGCTCTGTATGGTTGTATGGGAGGTAATGGCACTGCTGCCCATTTGTGCTTGAGAACTGATTCCCTCTTATTAAGCAAAAGGGCATTGCAGAAGTGTGTTCTATCACTGATTACCAGGAAGGCTGACACCTTCCTGTAGAGCAAGATGCTGGGAGAATACTTTGCAGGAAGGCTGGTAGCATGTGTTTGAACAGAGAAGGTATAACCTGATGAAGAAAACTGGGTTTGGTGCTGGGAGACAGCGGGATTGTTTGGCTGTGTAGTTGTGCTCAGTACTTACTGCTTCTACACTGATCTCCAAAAGTGCTCCATTTTTTTTTTTAATAGAGTTTTCTTTAATTGCAGCTGGCCATGGGAAAAATGATGGAGCAGGGACCAGTATTAATCATCACTTTTCAAGCTCAGATTGTGATGGTAATTAAGAACCAGAAAGGGGAAGTAGTAGAAGGTGACCCGGTAAGTGATGCTCACCATCTGAGTGTGGCTGCCCTAGGTCCATCTCTAGCCATCTCAGTTTGTTTGCAGCTGCCCATGTAGAAATACTGTAGTTCAGTAATTCAGTCAGTTCAGCAAAATCATCTGGGTATTTACAGGTGAAAACAGCTGCCTGTATAAATCAACTGTTATTGCCCACAGCAAAGTCACTGTCCTGTAGTTAGATGGGGGAGTTTCTGTTTGTTAGGCCATGAGAAATACTGAACTAAAATTAAAATACTCTTGGTAGTGGTGGACAGATGAGAAAGTGAATGAAAATACGGAGGGAATAAGAAAGCTGTGGCAGATGGAATCATACAGCTCAGTTCTCTGAGTCTGGGTACTTGTTGCTGTGGCTTTTTGGGCCTGTAGGTTCTCGTCAATCAGACATGCTTTGTGGACAAGGCTGCAATAACTTGAATTTAAATTGGCTGGCAGAAGATGTGCTGGCTGTGAAATCCCGTTCAGCTCCATGTGAGCTATTTATCCCTGTCACACTCTTGAAGTGCTACAGCCCATTAGCTGAACATTATCTTGTATGAGGAGAATCTACAAACATCTGGAAGAGGCACAGAGTTGTAGATAACCTTAAATTCACAGTGAGGAGAGGAACTGGAGTTAGGAATGCCAACAACCCTTTCTCTTCCAGTTCCTGCTGTGCCTGGCCAGCAAACTCCTGGTCTGCAAAGTGGTTGTGTGTGGGTTCTACTCCTTTGGCACTCTCTAGGACAGAATTGAACTCTTGCCCCTAAGCCTGTTATTTTTTTCCTCCCTCTTCCTTTCACAAAGGCACAGGTACTGGGAAATCCCAATTCTGCTTTCAGAAATGAGAAGTTTACAGGTTCCTAATAGTGAAATATTTCTAACCATAATTTAGTAAACGTAACAGCTAAACTTATTTGTGATTTTGGGGCTTAGAACCTGGAGAGAAAAATCACAGTGTTCTCTGGAGGGAATGTAGAGCATCTCCATAGCCACAACTGAGGTGTGGAACATGGTCTGTGACCACGATGCAAGCTCTAACAAGGATTTCCCTTCCAGGACAAGGTTCTGCGGATGCTGCATGTGTGGGCACTTTGCAGAGACCAGGATGAACTCAACCCCTACGCTGCGTGGAGGCTATTGGACATTTCCTCATCGAGCTCCGAGCAAGTTCTCTGAGATGAATTGCATCCGAGAGCTTTCTGTCCCTCTCTCAAAGCAGTGCCAGCTCTGAACTTGCATGATGCACTGTGGGGTGGGGGGTAGAGTGGTTCTCTTTCAGAAGAATGGGCTATTAGGTGTGCCATCATTATACTGCTCCCCATTATGAACTGGACAAGTCTGACGTATCTGCCTTACGCTTTGCTGTGTAACGATTTGCACTGTGAGGATGTATGGTAGATTGTAACTCAATGGTCTAAGATACTTGCAGCTGTTGTTGGCTCCTGTTTAAATGGTGGGTGAAGGAGGATGTTTGGGTCCTGTACATTGACCAGTGCTTCCAGTGATGGGCAGAGGTGGATACTGATGAGCAGCACGGTGAGATGTGACAGGTCCAGCTTCAATATGCTGTCATCCTCTGATGGCCTTGCATCATCTCTGAGAAGAGCTTTGAGGTGCTCTTAAGGCACATTGGTCTCATTCCAGCAGAAGCCAAGAAGCCTTCTGTTGCTGCAGTGTTTTCACCAAACCAAATACAATCACGTCTTTGCACATGACTGTGGAAACTGACTGAGGATGGAGATCCTTAGAAATATATGTCAATATACGTCCACAGCTTTGCAGGGGGAATGTTGTTTCTGGTTTTTGTTCTACTGAGTTAGTGGGTACTGCTAAATGGTACACAGCTCATTTCTCTGTGGGCTGAGCTGGTGAGGTGGAGGAAAGATGCTCCAAATGGCTGCAGGGAACTGGGCATAGCGCTGAAATGGCAACCAGAAATAGGTTTGGACTGAACAGCGACAAATGAGTAAGTAAACTGCAGTAGCAAGTAGAACATCACCTCTTGTAGCTTGGTTAATTATTATGTGAGGCAAATGAGAGCTGCATGCTGTGCTCATCAAAACCTGCAACAGCAGAGATGACCTACTATCAGTGCAAGGTACCAAAGCCTGTGGCATTGCCTGTGGTTGCTTTGTGACCAAAGTGCAGGACCATCCCAGCGCTGTAGGAAGATGAAGGACAGAAAGGAGAGGGGTACACAGAGAAGGAAACAGTATTGGCCATGCCAGCCTTGAACCCTGTCTACGTGGAGGGAGCTGAGAAGAACAAGGCCTACCAGAACTCTGCAGACCACGTATCTCCTGTGTCTGTTGCTGCCAGTCCCCAGCTGAAGTCTGCCCAGCACCATTAGCTCAGGCCATCTTGGCAGGAACCGTCTGCCTCAGTAATTTAATGAGCCCCCAGCTTAATGCATAGCAAATTCGGACATAAATAAAATAAAATGTATCGAAGTGGAGCTTCTTTCCAATTACAATTCATTAGCAAGCTCTGAGCCACTGGCCTGACCACAATCAATAATCCTGGTTAGGAAAAAGCAATTTATAACCCTCCCTAGGGACCTCGGGGGGATGCAGGCCTGCCTCACACCAGCATGATCTGATCTGAGCCAGCATCCTGCAGGAGCCTTCCCCATCTGTCCCACCTGGCTTTGTCTCCTGTGAGGACTCAGCTGCATCCTTCTTCCCTCCCCTGTCCCCTTCCTGACATAAGAATGCACCTGCTGTTGGGATCTTGGTGTTGCCTGAGATGGGTTGATTACTGACAGCGTAATGGGGGGCACCCATCCAGGCTGACCTTAAATACCTCCTGGGACGGGGCATCCACAGCCTCTCTGCGCAAGCTGTTCTGTTCCTCACCACTCAGCAAAAAACTTCCAGCTGACATCCAGCTCCAGTTCCCACTGCACTGTGACTCCGACCACCTGTGAGCCCTGAGCACATTACCCCCAGATCCCTGCAGGGAATGTGGAGGTGTTCAGAGCCCAGTGAGGTCAATGATATGGTGGAAATGGAACCAAGGCAATTTGAGCATTGCCTGGTCAGGGGGCACCTCACTCAGATGCAGGCCCATAGAACCAACAGAAGGGTTCTCTGCTGTAGCATCTCTCAGGACACTCGTGTTGCCTATGAAATGGGTTCGTTTTAGCAGCAGATGACTCCAGAATGATTCATCTCCTTTATCAGATTGGCCAAACTGCTGTGAGCATTCCCTGAGTGCTGCTGGAGAGAGCGGCAGGAGGGAGTCAATGGGGACTGTGTGTGTCAATAAATGTAAACCAAAACAAACAAGCAAAGAAACAAAGCCCTTCTTTGGGACAAATGCTTTAAGAGCACTTTAAAAACCTCATGCCGAGGGGGAGGGAGGGGAAGCACTGCTTCAAACACTTCTGTCTGTAGTGAAGCATAAGGGAAAATAAACAGCTTCAGGTTGGACCCTGGGCTGTGTCCCATGCAAGGAGAGCTCCCAGGGCACGAGGAGCTGTAGAGGTGCACATGTTAAACCAGGCAGCCTCTCAAACTGCGGAGTCACTGCTGTGACTCCAGCATGGCACCAGCAGAGAGCAAGCAGCACAACCGAGGCACGGAGTGTCATTAAAAACCAGCAGCACTACAATTGTCAGCTCTGAGTTATGATCTGGGCAGCGGCTGCAGATGCCATCAGCAATTTACTTTCCAGAGGGAAAGTGCTCAGCGCTTACAAACACCGTCTCCACGTTGAGGTGTCTACAGGCAGATGCCCAAAGCCAAAATCTCCCTGACATCTCACTGAGCTCAGGATGTGGCCGAACATCCAGCATTGCTGCTCCTCAACAAGCGTGATGCCGTGTGACTTGTTGTGCTGCTGGTTTTCAAACAGCTTTTGCTTGAGCAGTGACTACAGGTTGGTAGATGAATAAGACACTTGGATTCCTTTCCTTGATCCAAGGCTTGTATTTCCTTGGTATGCTTTCAGTTGGGCTGTTTAAGTGTTTTCACTGCAGTGCTCTGATCCACGAGGGTGATGTGATGGGATTGACATTATTTTGAAATAACAGCCCCGAATGTCACCGTTTTAAAATGCAAATAAATGCAGGAAGAAAAAATAAAACCAAACCTCATGAAACCACTTTCTTGAAAGGTCGTGAAAATATCATTTTGAAGAGTGATTTTCTCTCACAGAAACATTTGCTGTAGGAAAGGATGCAGGGCTACATTACAACACCCTGAGGGGATCCAGTTGTAGGGAGGTCTGTAAGGACGCAGTGACTGCTCAGACAGGAGAAGCTCTTCAGTGCGTGTTTGAATGTCTGTGGGAACACGTGCCAAGCACTTGCAGCAGTGGGTGGTACCTGCACGTCCCTGCCAGGCCGCTCTCCCACCGCGTGGGTAGGATGGTTTTCTTCTCCAAATGGCATTTATTCTTGTCGCTGCCAGTTGCTGTGTGGGTCTGCGCTGAGCTTCTGAGCTCTGCTCTGATGGAGGATGAGCTCCTGCAGTATCTGTTGACACCACCACGTCTGATTTCCCTGGTAACATCGTACATACTCTGACACAGACTCCTGTAACCATAGATACACATAAGCAGTGCACAGCAACGCTGCTCCATGCTTTTATCTTAGATGCCATCAGCAACAGCTTGGGCAGCTCCCAGAGCAAGGCTCTGAAATCTTTCAGCCTATAGAAATGGAGAATTGTGTGGCTGAGGGTGAGCAGCCCCTTCCAGCACTGGGGGGCACAGGGCTGCGTGCTGATGTTGAGCTTTCCACCATGTTTGAAGCAAAGGCCCCATCTGACCATCGGGTGCCTCTTCCTACTATATGGCAATCCCAGAATGAACTTCTGAGTCATGTTCCACTTTGGCAGCCGAGCAGCTCTGCTCTCATCTCCAGGCAGATGTGCTTCCAGCCCCAGTGTGGGACGAGGGGCAGGGGAAAAAAAGTGGTGGAAGTGCTGCTGCACTACACATGGGCCTTGAGAAGCTGCTGCAAAGTGCCCTCTGTGACTTCAGGGGGTGATACCTGCAATGTGTCCCAAAGGCTGCGCCAAAGCACCTCCATTTAGCTCAATTAATCCCCTAAAGCCTTTGGGGGTTTTTCCAAACCACAGGACTCCTTGTGTTCCTCCCAGTACTGGAGACAGATAAAGGATCCCCAGATCCCAGCAAGAACAGCCTGCCTGAACACAGCACGTGCCGAATTATGCTCTTGGGGTAAGACCAGCATGGACACGTGGAAGTGGGAATTATGTAGCAGCCACAACTTGTTCTGGCCCTGGCAAGTGCTCCAGGGATGTAGCCACCTCCGTCACTGTGGTCCCAGCAGATACAGTGGTACCTCTGGGACAGTCCTCTGTGGTTGCCATACACCTTTGCACAGTCACTCATCCCCACGTGTCTGCATTCTCTGGTGCCCCCCAGCACCCCCGTATTCCACTGCATCTCCAAACCACTCTGCTCCCTGCATCCCTATTACTCCTAAGGCTTTTCCAGACCCCCCGTGTCCTCGTGGTCGCTCCCCACCGTGCCGTGACACCCGAACCACCCCCTGCAGCATCACACGCACAACCATCATCCGATCTCCCTTCCTTTCGACAACACCCCCGTAGCACCCACCACTCCGTCCCGCAGCCCCGAGGTCCTCCTGCAGCACCACACCCACTGCGTCCCCCCCGCTGCCCTGCGGCTCCGCGGCTCCCCGAGGGATCGCATTCCCCAGTATCTCTCCCACCTCCACTACAAACCCTCGTTCACACACACACTCCCCCCGCAAGGCAGCACATTCCCCCGCATTCCCCACAACCACCGCATCCCTCCAGCCCCGCGGGAGCACCGCACCGCCGCGCCCAGCGCACGCCCCCCGCATCCCCACATTATCACCTCCCATCCACGCCGCACCCCAGCACCATCCACCTCCTCCCTCGCCCCCTACCCCAACCCCTTCCCCCCCGCTCCCGGGCCCCACCCCGGAGCCTCCCCGCTCCCTGCCGCCCCTCCTCCCCCCCCCCCCCCGAAACCCAATCAGGGCGGGTTGGACGAATTCAAACCCCGGCCCCGCAAAGCGCCGGCGGCGGTTCTGCTGCGCTCCATCGGCCGGGAAGGCTGCGGAACGGGGCCGGTCCGGATGGGCTCGGAGAGCCGCGGGGTGGGCGCGGCCCTCTCTTGCCGCCCGGAGCGCAGGTGAGTCGGATGGGGGACGGGGGGGCACAGCGGGCACCGCACCGGGAAGGTGTGGGGGTGCTGCCGGGAAAGTTTCGTCGCGCTGCCACCGAAACTGGAGGTGCCTCCCCGGCCGGGATGCGCCGGGCACCGTCCGCCGGAGGCTGCGACGCGGAGGGAGAGACCCCCGCCTCGCCGCGCCCCACCCCACGGTCCCTGTCTCCGTCCCGAGCCGCTCCGCCGGTGCGGCTGCATGGCCTGCGGTGCGCCCTGCGGGGCGGTGGGGCGTCTCCTGAGCGGCAGCGCAGCCGGGATCTGATGGTCCGGAGCTCAAAAGGGGGCTGGGAAGAAATACTACCGCTACGTCAGAACGTCGGGCTGTGGAGGGAGGGGGGGTCTTAGTTTTTCATGGGGATAGAAGTTAAAAATGGGGAATTTCTGCTGCTGCTGCAAAACTGCTGGTTGTGGAGTTCTTGCAGCAGGATGCAGTGAGGTGTCTGCAAAAGAACCCTTTGCGCTGAAGGTCTTTAGAGAATACCCACCCTCCGGGTCTGGAGTGCTGGTGTGCATCAAAGAAACTTTGAATTCGATTAAGTTGATTTCTGCCTTCCGGAGCTGTTCAGAAGTGGGGGAGAACCGCATTGAGCCTTGGGATAAAGGAAGGAGCCAAAGAACAAAGCAGGAAGGAGCTGGTGAAATTTCAATCTCAGCCCCCATAGGAAGAGTTGGAGCTGCAGGAACTCTCCTTGCTATGCTGGGAGTGCCAGTGAGCCCTGCCCATGGCAGAGGAGATCCAGCTCTCCAAAGCATGGGAAGACAGTGATGAGACTCTGCTTGGAGCAAGCAGTTTTTGGTGCAGAGTCTTTAGTTAAATATAATGGTAAAAGCTGTTGTTGGCAGTGACAGGTACACATTTAACAGTATCTATAGGACTCCCAGCTTTGCATCTCTGACATTCCCATCTCTCTGCTGCTTTCTCCCAGCTATTGCAATTTGCCATAAATCAGCCCCAGAGTAAAGGAGTAAAATCCTTAGGATGGCAGGGTCCATTTGTCTGCAGCAGAGGGGGAAGTGTGGCTCCAGTTCTGCCTGCTGGACAAGCCTCACTAGATGCACTGCAAATGCCTCAGCACGAGCTCAGGTGGTGGTACTGCAACAAGGCAGCTGCAAAGCTTTGCCCTCTGGTTGCTTTGCCCTATTGGATCCTGGTCAGTTTGGGGCACAGATCTTGAATTGAGCAGAACCACTGAATGCAGTAGGGATTTGTCCCCCAGGGTGCTCCATTTGCAGCTAGGCAGAGCAGGCAGACTGGGAGTGTTCCTTGTTGATGATATCGCTCTGAGTGTGCCAGCCCGTTTTGCAGCTGGGAGATGGCAGAATTGCAAACATTCTCCTGGTTCACTTCATGTGTGGTTCTTGCTGTGCTAACGTGGGGCAGGTGGAGGGGATTGCAGGTGGCAGGAAAGTGGCAGCCCTGGCTGCCTCGTTGTCTGGGCAGGTGGGCTGGGTGGCAGTGGGCTCTGCTGTGGCATGCTTCTAAGAATGCAACACAAGCTTGGTCCTTAATGGCAGTAAATACCCAGATCTTCTGGCAAGACTGCACTCTTTCCTGAAGCCCAGGGAACCCTCCATGAGCTTCTGTGGGACATGTGCTCAGGAGCACTTCCCACGGCTCTACTTCCAGGAGGGGAAGGGGCACTGTGCATTAACTCTGCAGAACACAAGGAAGGCAGTGGGTACAGTGGCAGCGTGCCGCTCCCCCTGGAAAGGACTCAGCACTACTCCATGAATGCAGAGCCCCCGCAGCACTGTTTGCCTGCCAACCTGTTCCCCATGCTGGGAGAGGCCAGCTGCTCCCAGCAATGTGCCATCCACCTGTTGAAGGCAGCACTGGCAGAGAACAAGGCATTGCTGCCTTCCTCACTGTGCTGCTAACAGAGAAATGTGGTATTTTTCTTAAAGCTTAGCAAATTCCGCTGTGCTGCCTGCAGCCTTGCAGGGACAGCTCTCCCACTCCTTACTGAGGGTGGAGTAACATCAGTGACCAGCACTCCTTGGTGACCATGGAGAGGAAGGGGCTGGAGCAACGGTGAGCTCTGGGTGGATGCTGCTAAGCCAGAGGGCTGCAGCTGCAGGCCTGTTTCCTTGGCTGAGCGGTTTGCTCATGGAAGCTGACATGGGTGACAGAAGCTGGGAGCATCCTCTGGCTCCTGGCTATGAACTGTCTCATACTGTGAAATGTCAGTAGATCCCGAGCCAGTATGTTTTCTGAACAGCTGCTCCCATGGAGAAAACACTGTTGGGCTGTCAGGTGCCTGGGAATTGCTCTGATTTCACAGCAAATATTGCCTACAAAGTAAAATCAGAATCTAATATTCTGAAGGGGGACTTAATGACCATTAGGCTGCTGTTTTCCTGCTCTCAGGTGTTAGAAACAATGTATATGAAACCCAAGGGGAGTCCTTGCCTCTGTTGGATACAAAGCTCCCAGTACCTAATACACAGATAAGAAGTGGCCTGTTCTGACATGGGTGGAGCAAAGAGCTGCTCATAGAAAACAAGACTGTGAGGCCTTCACATTCCAAGCAGGGCTAAACCGAACTAGCACGCTTCGATTCCTTTTGCGAAGCTAATATATTGGTCCTTAAACTAATGATCAATAGGAGGATCATGGGGTTAACAAGGAACCTGATGCTTAAGAAAAGATGGGGTCTGAAGGATCAGGATAATGTGCTGGATATAGCAGTGCCATGGGCAGGGGTATGTATTTAAGCCATAATGCCAAGAATTCCCACTGGAAGCTGAGAGATTAATGAGTAGAAATGAGACAAAGGAGGAAAAAGCACTTAGACCACTCTGGAAGTAATGCTTCCCATGTATTTCCATGGAAACTACGGCAGACCCAAAGAGCATAATAACACTATTTGATAGAACAAATTTGCAGCTACAAAACACCCTTTCTCAACATAGCCACCACCATTAGCTGTGCATTTTCGCCAGCAATGAGTGAGAGTTGCACGCTGTACTCGTACAAATCTACACCAGCGGAGGTGACCTGCTGTTGATGTCACCACTGCTAAAGCACACCTCCCATCCCTCACTGTTCTCACTTTTACTGTTTGGTCTCCATAAATGTTCAGCAAGTGTTCATGAGTGTCAGTGAGTGCCATCTATTCCACATGGAGGATTCAGTGACATCTCTTTGATTTATTCACACGTTCATGTCTGATCCCATTCTGTAAGACTGTCCCTCTGCTGCCACATGTCACACATCAACAAAATGTAATGAGATATTGGTGGGAAGGTTCAGCCTCTACTACCATCCCACCAGCATCTGCCTTTGATGTCATGGGTCAGCATCATGAAGCAGGAGGCATTACTTTTGGAGCAGCCCTCATACATGCAGGAACCTTTCTGCCTTTAATCTGCATGTCCCTGAGTGGGGCTGTATAATATTACTTCAGCATTTTGCTGTCTGAAAGAACTCCTAGTGAACATCTACAAAAGCCTGCAGCCCTACAGCACAGCATGCCACTGGGCTCCCCAACAGCAGATGCTTTGCTTCTGTTTACCTTATTGCACTCAGTGATGAAACCAAGGTGTAGAGTCACTGTTTCTGTGGCTGCCGAGCTGACTCCTCAGGGCTGTGCTGGATGATTTGGATGAGTGGCAGAACTGCAAGGTCGTAAAATTAATTGCTCAACTTTGGCAGACAGTGCTCTTCTATCGTATCCTGATGCAACCACAGACATCAGCATCTTCCTTCAGGCACGGCAGAGACACTCCTGCCATCCCCAAAACCTTCTGACCTCCTCTACAGCCACAGAGGGATTTGATGACTTCTTCCCAATGTGGAGCATGTGAGCATCCTCCATGCCACAAGCTGGGCATTCTTGGTTTATGATCTGTCCCTACTGCCTCATCTCCCCCATCACCACGTCCATCAGTCTTGGCTTTACACAGTCCTTTGCTCTAAATTATTTATCCTCAAACACTTCACGCTCACACCTGAGTGAGAAATGCAGTGAATCCCTCTTGCAGCTGAATTGATGGGGACAGAAACCCCACAGCAGTGCATGGTGCCTGTTGCGCTCTCCTGACATTCATGCACCAGCACTATGTGCTCACCGAACTGTCTGCTCTGATGGCACTGTGAGGCTGTGAGCAGGCCTGTGTCCAGAGCAGGTTGCCATGGCACCCAGCCTGGATTTAATCACATCTCTATAGGGTTTGCTTTTCCTGAATTGTGAGCAGAGCTCTGTGTGAGGTCACTGCCACTTCCCTCACTCGATTATCCCTTAAATCACGCTTGCACATCCTCAGTCTTCTCATCCTAACCCTATGATGACCCTT
This sequence comes from Excalfactoria chinensis, assembly GCF_039878825.1. NCBI lineage: Eukaryota > Metazoa > Chordata > Aves > Galliformes > Phasianidae > Excalfactoria > Excalfactoria chinensis. Next base: position 2,135,732 of record NC_092850.1, read on the forward strand.
TGTCTGGGAATATTCAAAGAGTCATAGAACCACGCAACAGTTGGGTTCGAAGAGACCCCAAAGTCCCCCATCCTCCCAGCTCAGGCTGTCCAGTGCCCATTCATGGCCTGGGGCATCTCTAAGAATGGGGTACTCCCATCTCTGGGCTGTGCCAAGGCCTCACTACCTCTACATAAAGAATTTCCTCCTCACATCTGACGCCAGTTTAACAGTCCCAGCAGAGGTGCAGCCACCTTTGAACACAATGCTGCTGCATTAGCAGACCAGCAGGACAGATGCAGGTTCTCCTGGACAAGAAGATTTTGCTGGCACAAAAGCAGGGCTGTACTTTTCCCCTGAAAGTATTGCCTCCTATTTATTTCCATGGAAACTGCAACAGATCCAACGAGCCCAGTAGCAAATTTTGACAGAGCAAATTCTCAGCTACAAAACACTATTTTTCAGTATAGACAGCACCACTAGCTGTGCTCTGTCACCAGTTACTGTGGTTTTTGGATCTCTTGTGATGATTTCCTTGGAAATAAATGGGAGGCACTGGTGTATGGGAGATTGGTAATCACAGCCTGAACCTCTGATTAATCAGCTGAGGCAAGTATGGGGTCAGCTGTGGGAGCACAGGTGAGAGTGATGTAGCTGTGCTCCCAGAAGGGGTGGAGCTCGACTCCATCCCCTCTGAGACCTCATTTAAGGGCTGACTCCCACTGAGGCAGCATCTCTTGGAGATTGCTCACCAGTGAGGACTGCTCCAGCTTCTTCATCCAAGGCACCACCACTGGTGAGTTTTCCTTTGCTTATTCCTTCTGTACATTTGCTACCATCTGTATATTAACAACCAATACACACTGGTTTGGAGTGACCCACGTTATTTTCCTTCTGTTATCAGGCAGCACCTTTTCCTTGCTATTTATGGGATGTTTCCATGCTTATTCATGAGTCCTTGCACGTAGGAGTTGTGCAAGACACTGGTAACCTTTGCTTAAGCCCAGTTTGCAGTTATACTGGGAAGATTTTTGCTGCCTAAGACCTTCCATTTGCCCTTTTCTTCTTTCATTCCCAAATTACAGACTCCAAAAGCATCTCAGCTCCTTCCCATCAAAGCCAGAATCTGAATTAATAATGTGCCAAGAAAATAAAGATTGTTCAACAGACTTTAAATCAAGGAGAACAGCATGTTAAAGAGTTTGGACAAATCATATTACTTTGCGTGCAGTTTTTGGGCTGGCAGAAATAAATCTCCTATCAATTTATTGATGGTGACAAATTCTTTCTGAAGAATCCTGCTCAGGGAATGTTTCTCTTTATCACTAAACTCTGTGTTTATTGTCTAGAACCAACTTAATGTGTCCCAGTGAAAGTGTCAACACTTCGCATTCCTGAGTCTGTGTCACCTGGGTTAGCACATTATTTGAGCATATCTGTTGAAAACCATGTTGGTTCTGGGATGCTTCTCCCTTTGCAGCTGTCTGGGTCTGAGTTTGACAGAATCATTTCCAGAGTCGGGTAGATGTGTGATACTCCCAGTCCTGGCCAAAAGACTGACGACTAGCAAAGCAATATTAATACTGCAGAGAGGCCACTCATGTTGCCCTTTGCTCTAGGCAATGTGTGGTGTCCGTGATGATTAAGTGTGAGAATGTTTTCTGTAAGCATCTCTGAAAAACAAGCAAACAAACACAACCACAAAATTGCATTTCAATTAGCAGCTGAGATGGATTGCACAGGAAATACCGTGGTTATTTCTGGATATTTACAATGAATTGCTTTATTGCTGGAAGGGAATATGCTGCACTGTGCTGAAGGGGAACCATGGAGGGTTTTGCTTTTATGATTTGGTGTTTAGTTTTTACAGAATGGATTTCTGCACTGGGGAAATTGTGAAATCATAACAAGGGAGCAGTGTGGAAAGTGACTGCAACACCTCCCAGAAGCTACAGGCAACTTAGGCTTCTAATCTATACTTCTAGGTGCCACTAACAGCCAGTAGAAGAACAGTAGCTTTCTATGTCCATTTCTGAGTGCATGAATGAGAAAAGAAGAGTTGTTTTTCACCAGAGCACATAGCAGTAAAAGTCACCCCTGGTTTCCTTTCCATTAAGTCTCCTGCTTGAACATCTGCCTTTGTTCCCTTGGAGTCCCTGTAGGTCAAGGCTAGAGTTCTCTTCTTTCTTTCTTTCATGAAGATTTTTGTCCATGAGGATCTACATGTGCAATGTCCTGCTGTTCAGCAGATGACAGGAGCTACATATGGCCAAAGCAGTGACAAATTATTGGATGACCTGTGTTCAGAGAGGTATCCTGCTCCCAGAACTTGACTGCCATTCTCACTCACGGTGCCTGGGAATGGCCAAATCCTGCTCTGTGGGTTTGCTCAGACAGCTGAATTCTGCCAAAAGCTCAGGGATGCTGTTGGCCTGGGTATGTGTATTTGTTTGCCAGGCACTCTTCACTTGCTGAGCTCCTGCCAACCCCACATCTTTTAGCTCAGGACTCAGGACAAGGAGACACATCCTTTGTCTGTGGATGACCATCAGAACTGGATGTGGGTCATCATCCCATGAACACTGCTGTAGTGGGTCTGCCAGCTATATTGACCACTCCTGTCCCTGACGCTTTCCTTATCCATCTTGTGTTAGTTCTTCCTCCAAATCATAGTGCCCAGCCTTTGAGGCTCCTGTCACCTTTCTCCAGAAGAGAAAAGATTGCCATCATTTGTTTGTGCAGATCTGGCACACAGAGGTGAGGAGGTCGTGCAGGTGGCACACAGCCACAAGGAGCTTGTGCAGGACTGTCAGACAGTGGGGCTGAGTGTGGCTTCTGGTTCGGGTCCAAGCATGAATTCACACTCCTGGACCTCTCCTGAACCTCGGCATGTTTCCCTGTGAGCTGGGTGTGACACTGTGCAAGCCTGACAGCACTTTGCATCCCAAAGCTGCCAGGCTTGGCACTGAACCTGGATCACTCCTTGAGTCTGGAGTGAGAAGGAACATATAGGGTTGCAATGACATTTTGCAGTCCCAGATCCTTCACTTCTTGAACATCTTCATGGCCAGCTGTGCACTCAGCATCGCACACTTAAACTGCATCTTGGAGGTGGAGTTCCATGTTGGGTGCTGCACAAAGTCAAGCTTGGCTTCAATGCAGGCATGGCAGGGGTGTGCATGTCCAGCAGGATCGCTGTGCTTGCTCTAGTGCATCTCAGCCTGCTGGGAGCGGGGCTGTGGCCCTGGGACAGACACAGACAGACAGGGGTGTGTGCCCTGGAGCAGCTTTTGCAAGGGAGTTATACAGAAGGAAGGCTGCATGGGAAAGGAAAGGCTGTCTGTTCTGCTGCTGTACAAAACCTTTTCATCATGGGACCTGCTCCCTCCATGGGGACAGTGGTAAGGGTGGGAGTGCAAAGGCCTGTGCTAGGCAGATTTGTAGCTGGGTAGGTGGCGCCCAGTGCCCTGGACAGCCTTCTGGGAAGTGCAGGTGAGACACGTAGGAGCCTGGCAGACTCCTGTATATACTGCACTGGGAGAGCATGGAGCAGCCAGGGGGACACTGGGATTCAGGAGCTGAACCCCAAGGATGGCCAGGCCCAGTCCCCAGACCCCAGCCCCATTTCCACTTACAGCATCTCTTTCCCAGGCAGGCAGCTCACAAAACTTCTCCCAGCTCCAATAGCTGTGCTCCACCTTCTATTATAATTGATTCTGCATCGCCATAGGAACCTGCTCCAGTGTGAGTGAAGAGCAGTTGCCTTCCCTGTGCGCTCTCCAGAATAGAGGCATCTGCTCCTTCCCTCAAGATGGCAAGTGCTGGAGCTGGGAATCACTGTGGCTGAGTGGCTGGGTCCCCAGACCCATGCCATCCAGGTACTATCCATGCCCCATCCCCTTGCAAGGGCTCATGCTATGGGGTGGACAGGGGGTTTGCAGAGCCAGGAAGTGCAAAGGGGAGGGGGAAGTTGTTCCTGTGCTTGGTTGTCAAGGACCTCTCACTGGTGATGGGTTCAGGAGATGGGGTAGCTCTGATCAGCTGGTGCTGGGACCAGTATGTCTTCTGATGGAAACTGTTGAGTCTAGATGAAGAGAGCAGGATGCTGGGCTTTTCAGTTGTTATGGGTAACAGCTTTATTGTTGGTTTATCTTCTTACCGAGAGGCTTGGTTTGGTGGTGGTGGTATTTCTTTGTGCTGGGATGACAGATTGCACATGAAGGGAGTTTTGCAGAGCACTGTGCTTGGCCGAGCTTCCCATGCTCTTATCCCAGGGAGACCAGGGATTGCAATGTTTGGGAAGAAGCATCTCTCCTTAGCTGAGGCTCTTGCCTGAAGGTTGCCTTCTGCTTGTCTGTCCTGAGTGTGATTAGAGCAGGCCATGTCTAAGGTGAAAACTAGCTGGAGAAAGGACAGAGTTTGGTGAAGGGCACTGTGCCTAGAGCTGTGCCAGGGGAACTGGCTCTTGGTATGGTTCAGACTCCATCAGTGGGGCAGGGTATTCTGTGGATCCCAGAGCCCAAGAACTGCTTCTGCTCCCTTTAGGGGCAAGAGTGTCTCACCCTCAGCGTTTAGTGCTCCTACCTTGGCCTGATTAGCTTTGTCCTATGCTCCATGCCCTAGGTTTTGCTTGTCTTTCTCTACACATGGGGCACACCCCCTGTGCCACGGGGAGATGGGCATTCCTTGGTCCCTGCGTTGGTGCCTCCCTGCACAGCTCATGGGACAGAGGAGAGTCACAGAGAGCATCCCTCCCAGGGCCTCAACCTGTGTGGTCCATGACAGTCCTGAGGGACAGATATGTCATTCTGTGTGGAAGGTGCTTAAAGGCGGATTTAAGAACAGGCTGTAGAGCATGAGGGGACATCTGGATCCATTGGTGCAGTTAGGGTATCCTGCTGAGATTGGATTCTTCCTTGGACCTTCACAGGACCCAGGAGCTGGGCCAGGTGATGCAGAGGTGCTGGCAGGTCTTGTGATGGAGGTCCTCCTGAAGAAGGACCTGCTCATAAGGAACCCACAGCTCATTCCAGGGCACTGCTTTGGAGCAGAAGCCTGTAATGCATGTCTCTGTGCTGTGGATGCCTCTTTAGCCCTGTGGGACAGATTCCACAGAGGATTGGGTTCTTGTTCCTGGAAACAGAGCCTACAAATTCTCTCTTCCTGAGGGGCAAAACTAGGCTGGAACAGGAGGAGATCCTGTGGGAGGGAGTTTCCTCCAGAGGAAAGGTGAGCACTGCAGAATGACAGCTGAATGCAATCATCTGGGAAGGAGTGAAGATGGGAGGCAGTTCCTCTCACCCCCTCCTTAGAGGGATCTCCAGCTGCCCCTGGCTATGCAGGCTCCGTTATGGCAGCAGCTCTGTTGATCCTGGCAGCCATGCAGTAACCCAGTGGCATGCGTTCATTTGTTGCTGTGGGGAATCATCAGCAACATTGACTGAAAAAGGCAATGCAAGCCCTGCCAACAATTCTGTTGTGCTGAGAGCTCCCTATAGCAGTGCCAGAGGTGTGTCCAGAAGGGTTCCAGAGGAGAAGGACTTGTGGGCCTGGGAGCACAGCTGTGGGGCAGCGGAGAGAGAGAGACAGAGTCCTGAAGAGCCGCAAGTATAGCCTTTCCCTCTCTCTCTGGAGCTGGTAGGCCCTGCAGACCTCTTGCTTAAGCACTTTGCCTGCAGCCCTCAAAAGGGTGCTTGCTTCCCTGTCTCCCTGGCAATTGCATTTGCTCTCCGGTTGCAACAGTTGGTTGTGTGCCATGCCTGGCAATGGGATGAATATTAACAACAGGGAACATGTGGAGCCGGGTCCTGTGAGACCCCTGGATCCTGCAGAGCAGCAGAGTGCTCCCAGCTCTGAGCAGAGGGTGTATGTGGCATTGCTCCCCTGCCCTGCTCATTTTGCATGCCAATTCCTGCTTGAACTCTGGCTATTTGGGATATTCTTCTAGCTTGCCTCACATAGGTTTGTATGGGGAGTAACAATGGATTTTTGCTTTGAAAAGCAGGGTTGCTTTAGCAGCATCCTAATGAATTTGATGCTGCTCCTTGCATGCAGACATTTTGTTCTGCTCTCTTCATGTGGATTTGAGCATTTTAGCCCCCTCAGAACTCTCCTCCGTCACAACTTAGTTTTGTTTTCTCTGCTTAAGGCATAGCTCACATTTATTGCTGTTATATAATTGTAAATGTCTACTTTTGCTGTAAGACAGGACTAAGAAAGTTGCGTTTCTTTAAAAGTGTGCAAACAAAGTCCCTCCATGACTGTTGGACTGCATCCATGACACAGTGCAATTAAATCCCGCTTCACTCATAATAGTGCTCATCTTCCAGTTCCATTCTTGGAATAGGTCAGCACTTCTGGTACAATTCTGCTTCGTTGTGCCAATCATGTGGGCCTTTTTTCAGTTTCTGCTGCTAAAATGCACACTTTGCAGGGCTAGGTGTTTTACTGCAGTGTTGAAAAGCTGTCTTCACCTCCCAGCACCCTAAGACAAGATTGTTAGTGCCTTGGTGAGCAGCCTCACTCCGTGACTCCGCAGCTGGGTTTCCTTCCCACTGATTCCTTTTATGCTTTCCCATATAGCAGCTAGCTCTTGCTCTTGTCTTTAGTCGAAAACCTGCAAGAACTGGGAGGGTGGAACAAGCTGATGTTAGTGGAACGGTCTGGGGGCAGCGCACCAGGCGGTTGAGTCGTGCTATGGCTGCAGAGCCCCGTCCCTTCACAGTCCTATCTGCCCATGTGTGGGATCAGCATCCATTTGGAGGTGTGTCCAAGTGGGAAGGGTGAGCCCTCCACACCAGATGGCATCCTGTGTTGTAAACACTACTCCGTGCCTCTTTTTAAAGTTAATATTTCATTAGATATTTGTCATTTTGCAGATTAACATTTAATTTGTGTTTTGTACCCGTAAAAATATCCCCACAGTGTTGCTAAATAGTTGACAGTCCTCTTCCTTTGTGAGTTCTCTCCCCATTTAGTAATTTCCTTGCTCATGCATTCTTTTTAGTTACTAAGGGAACATGAATCTTAATAAAACTCAATCACATATTCCTTAAATAACAGCTGCCTTCATTTAACTATCTTACCAGCATTTTCTTGGGAAATTAAGATCTGATTCTTCACATGGTAATAAAAAAGCAATGCATCCTGAATGCAAGGAAATACTTTAATAATATTTGGCAGAAAACCTTGTATTTTCTCCTGCATATGCATGTTTCTCCCTGTGTTTTTTATGTCAGTTACAGGTCAGTTGGGCACCTTCAGACTCATGATTTGTGCTTGAGTTGATTATATTGCAGCAGGACCTATTCTCAGCATTGCTGGTATGAAGGATTATGAAGAGGTCCCACTTCTCTTGGGCAGCCTGCTCTAGTTCTCCTCACTCTGACAACGAAGAAGTTCTTCCTTGTGTTAGTGTGGAGCTTCCTGTGTTCCAGATTCTTCCTGTTACCCATTGTTCTATTGCTGTTCACCATCGAAAGAAGTCCGCCTCCATCAACCTGACTCACACACTTCAGATATTTATAAACAGTGATGAGATCCCCTCTCAGCCTTCTCTTCTCCAGGCTGAACAGTCCCACAGCTCTCAGCCTTTCCTCATGCAGAAGATGCTCCAGACTCTGAATCATCTCTGCAGCCCCTCTACTGGGTCACATGGAACCATCAGCTGCTCCTCTGCTCACTCTGTGTCTGACCACCATCTTTCCATGGGAACAACATCAGGCTACTCTGAAGAGCTTCCAGGCAAAGAAATCAGCTCATTTTGAGGCCCTAGGGATGTTTCATTCCCCAGGCTGTCCTCATCTTCATGGTTCACATCCAATTCTGGATCACTCACCACCTCTTGCAGAGTGTGAGGAGCAAAGTTCTGCAAGGGGACTGAGCTGACTGGGAAATGTGTTTCCTGCTCAGCTGGAAAACTCCCCAGCTCAGTTAATTCACCCGCATCCTTCTGCCCTCCTAATGGGCACTCATGCTAGGGGAATCCACAGCATGGGGAAAGGAGAGTCAGAGGCTTGACAGTGTAGGCCTGAGAGAGCCTGACTGACTGCCTGGACAGCTGCTACCAGGGAAGGCAGGAACTGCCAGAGAAATCTAATATTTGCAATTTGTACTCATTAAAGATCAGATGATTTATTTGTCAAAATCCCTGACAGAGAAGGTACAAGAAGTGCTTCTCTCCACCCATGGCACTGCTTGGCTGAGCAGTCCTGGTCTTTCTACATAGACCTGCCAGCAGATGGCTGGGTCCTGGCCCAGCGCTATTTCCCAAGATCAGGGTATATATCTGTGTTTCAAAGCAACTTTTTGCAAGAGCACTTAGACCAGAACCTGCCTGGGACTCAGGAAGATGGGCATCCATCTTTCTCACCTTGATGATGCTGTTGTCCTTTATTTTTCTGTTTTTGTGTTATGAAATTATCTGTAAAGCCTGCAAGCACTGTTCCTTGTGGTGTCTCAGGAGATGCAGATAAAAGAAAGAGAGCAGGTGCTCAGCATGAGTCAGAGCCATGTCAAACATTCTGTGGTCCATAGCTGGCTGCCTTTTCCCACTGATAGTTACTCCCAGTATTGATGCCTGGAGGGCAGGGGCATGGTTGGCTGGATGTCTCCCAGTGGGATCTTTTCCTGCAGTCTCCACAACACTAAGAGAGCTCATTATCCAGGATGGAGCAAGGGGACACTGGTAAAGATGTTCTCCTACTCAGGAGCCAGTGCTGGTCTAAGAGACACTGAGAACTCACAGCATTTGCTAAAACAGCAGTGTCTTTGTTGCTTTGCTGTGACTGCTAAGTGACTGCCGTCCTTTTAACTCCTGTCAATGTCTTTCTGCTTTTCCTCCATAGCCCAAGGAAGCTGGATCCTGGAGATCTTTGCTCAGTGATGTGGCTGTTTGGAGGCAGTCTTCTGCTTCTCCTGCAATAGCAATGCTAGTGCATCCACGCAGCTGGAGTGAGGTAGGTGCTCTCCTTTTCCTCCAGGACTCACCCCCTTCTAGGCCTGGTCCAAAAACTGAAGGAGTTCATTAGCTCAATGGACACACAGCAGCTGGAAACATCACCCTTGGTGGGAGTGGGCAGACTCTGAGCTTGTGCCCATCTTGGGAAATTTTTAGACCAGATAGGTATAAGCCCTGAGAAGCCTGCTTGGATTGACAGCTAAGGTCCTCAGTCTACATTTTCCTGTGATTCAGAGCAAGTGGTCCTGCAGCATTGGGCTTGGTAGGTGCACACACTCTCCAGAGGTCTGCTGGGGATTTATGACAAGAGAGGCAAGCTCGATACTAGCAGGCTAAGCTGCCCACCCACCCCATTCCTTTGTGTCCCTGCTGAATGGCATCACTGGCAGTGCCTCCAGAGCTTGCCAGAGAACTGTGGACCCACTTGTGAACCTGTGCCTTTGAGGCGATAAGGGAGATTTCCTTTTGAAACATCCTCACTTTCTACAAAGCACCTCCCTACAATTAGTCCTCCTCCCCTTTTGGCTTTCTCATTTCTTCAGCTGCCAAAAGTAAAACAAAATAACCCCCCTGATTCTTAAATTGATTAAAGCAAAAATGACTGCTGGTGAATGCTGACAGTTTAGAAACTGGGTTTAAAATAATAATTAAAAAAAGTTTCAAGCTGAGAGTATTACTTTTCAATTAATGAACACTCTTCCCTCATTTTCTGGCTGAAAATACGTACCAAATTCAGCCTCTGGCCATAAATATCACTGTCCCCAGGCTTTTATCTCAGATATCAGACTGCTTGTCTGGCTGCATCTGCAAGCAAATAACTGCAGTTTTGGCAACAGAGTCTCTCCTCTGCCCTCTCCTGTCTCTAATTATTTAGCAGCTAAGGTGCTCTTTAGCTGAAGCCCGTGGCCAATTCCTCCTCTCTCTCCATCTCTGCTTTTCCCTCCAGGAGCTCTCGGTCTGCACAGGAGTGAATCCTGAGCTCCTTGGCTCAGCTTAGCAGTGCTGGTGGCTATGGAGTGACCGGTGCAGGTGGTGCTCTGGGTGCACAGCAGGAGGCTGGAGCTGGCTGCCCAAGCCCCGATGCTCCCTGTCCTCGTGCTCTTTGCAGCTCGAGTGTCTCACCTCTGCCATGAATGATGCATCGACGATGGATTATGAACTGCTGTCCCCGTCCTTGGTTGAGCACCCAGCCAGCACTGCAGGCATGGATGCCGAGCAGAAAACCGTCTTTGCCTTTGTCATCTTCCTCCTCGTCTTCTTGGTGATGCTGATGGTGCGCTGCTTTCGCATCCTGCTGGACCCCTACAGCCGCATGCCTGCCTCCTCCTGGACTGACCACAAGGAGGGGTTGGAGAGGGGCCAGTTTGACTACGCCTTGGTGTAGAGGGCAGGGATGGGGCGAGCCTGGGTGCTCCGAGTGCCTCCCGCCCCAGCTGGCCCCGGCCCCGGCCCCCCCTTCCTCTGTGGTGTTGCCCCGTGCCAGCAGGGATGCCTTGGGCAGGGAGGTGAGGTCGGGTTCTTGTCTGGGGTGGGTTTTCTAGGGGTTTCTCTCTTTTCTAAGCACTTTTCGGTTCTCTTTGCAGCCTGCAGCACTCTTGGCAAAATACATCAGAGGGGTGACGGGACTCCCCACGGGTGTTGCTGCCCACCGTGCCCCGGGGCAATGCTGCGTGCTGCAGTGAGGGGTGGGAGGCAACGGGGCAGGGCATGGCAGGACCTGCCCTTGGCCATGACCCCCATGGCTCCTGGTCTGGGCAGCTCTGCCCTGCTCCAGGCTGGGTGTTGGACCCCACCTGCTCCTGCCTCCCACGTCACCTCTGTCTGTGTCCTCTGGGGAGTGCTGACCGTGGCCCAGTGTGTGTGTGTGTGTGTGTTTCCCTGTAGCTGAGCTTTGTCTGTGAGGGGGTTTACAGGCACCTGACCCAAGTGTTGGCTTTGTTCCTCTCTGTGTGGCAGCCTCAAAGTACACCCCACAAGTAAGGGGGAGATGGAGACCCCAAGTGCGGCACCCTTCTGCCCTCCAGCCCTGCAGCCCACTCTCCGCTTTACACCATCGTGACCTGCCAAACTGGTGGAAACGGTCTGAGCAAGGTGCAGTGATACAGTCACTTGTAGACCTGCCTGGGAGCCCTGTGGGGACCCCTGCAGGGATCTGAAATCCCCAAGCAGCATTTGGGAGATGGCTCTCATCCAGCCCATGCCTGGCAGTACCCAGCAGTGCCTCACTCTGCACGTGGCTGCTCCAGCAGGACCTGGGCAGCCTGGGCGTGCTCCTACATCTGCCTAGCAGAAAGGCTGTGTAAATGAGGGGAACTATGGCTGTCCCCATAGTGGGGGATCCTGGCTGTGGGAACTGTGACTCTTTAGGGGTGCTACAGCTGGTCACAGGGCTAGCTAGCAGAAGCTGTGGTGGGGTTATGGCTGTGGGCTAAGTGGTGTGCTAAGGGATCTGAGCCCATGGGGGAGAACTTCCTCCTGCTCCACGGAAATAAAGCTGCACTGTGCTAACCCCAAACAGCTTTTCCTCTGCTCTGTGATGCGTCCCATCGGACACTACATAACACTGCTCTGTTACAAAAGTCCTCAGGAGACTTCTCTCGGGGTTGGCCAGATTAGTGCAGAGTCACTGGGGTATGGTTAGCCAAGAAACAGGACAGTGGTTCCCAGATCGAGTGATCCTGCTTCTGCACCTTTCTTGGCACCACTGGACACGTGTTCAAGAACCTGCATCACAGAACACGGTGCACAAAGCATTCACTGCACAGTCCAGACGGTCCCTGTGTTGTGTGACCTCTGCTCAGCACAATCACTATTCAGCAAAACTGCCACAATGCAGCAGAAGTGGGGCTGCTCCACGAAGGTGCATGAGTTGGAAAACAAGAGTGACCACAGCACATCTGAGGCAGTGCCCTTCCCGCCCCCTGCCTACAGTGGGTGAGTTAAAGATGGGGCTCATCTCCCTGCCTGCAGGCTGTTAGTCATGCTAATTAACTACACGTTTTTATTTTTTCAAGATGTTCCTATCTTCACATACAAGTTTAGTCACTGTTTTGTGATTAAGAGCTCCTCTACTTAATTAATTAAGCAGTTTCAAGGATGCTCATTCTGACCTAGATAAAAATACATGTTTACTGTATCTAAGGATGTATATTCAGAGACTTGTACAGACTTTAGTTCATACTTGACTGACAGCATTCTGATTCCATGATTACACTGACATAACCACACTTCTGTCCTTTGGCAGTTAAAGTTGGATAAAGTGGAGCCTCTGATGTGTGAGATAAGCATGCGATTTTTTTTATCAATTTAAAAATAATAGAGCCTGAAATGTCATCTAAGCAAAGGCAGCACAATGAGAGAACTGTGATCCAAGAGGAAGGCTGCTGGAAGGGGTGATCATAGGGTAACTCGGTGCTGAGCAACCTAAGGGGAAACTTGTGGATACTGTTTAAACATCTAAAAGGCTGAGGTACACACACGTGTGGCCATGGGATCTCCTCAGTGCCCTCTCTGTGAGGCACTGCCAACACCTGCCCCGTGCCCAGGTGGGAGGAAGGCACAGAAACACTTAACCCAAAATAATTTTATTGTTGCTGTTGCTTCCGATACAAAAAACAAAGGAATCCCACAAAGAACCATCTCTCTCTGCGGGACAAGGGCACAGGGTTCAGTTTCAATGCTTCCCAAAAACATCCAGCAAGAAATGGCAATACAAAAAAACACCACACCAGAGAGGAATTAAGGAAACCTTGAGCTTCTTCATGTGATAGCTTTGGCTCAACACACACACACAAACCCATCTCTGCTCATTTATTAATATTTTGTTGTGTTGGTTTGTTTTTTCTTTCTTTTTTTTTTTTTTTTTTTTTTTAAAGCACCTGTTGGGAAAACAAAACCAAACCAAAACAATAATAATAATAATAATAATAAAAACAAACATCAGGCCACCCATCCTGTCACAAGCTCTGGAACTCTTGCAAAACCAGAGTCTGGAGCTGCATTATACAAAAAGAGTTTTCAAGTTTGACTTTAGCCCAAATACAGTATATGTACACCTCCCCACTCCGTGCAGGGGAAGCGTACCAGGAGAAAACAACCACCCCACCCCCAAATACAAAACAAACGTTACTGAATGTGCACTCCTCACACCACCGAGCCATCAGGCTGCGGTGGTTACACATAAATACGGAAAGGTGGATGGATACAGTGCACTAACGCTGACGGTTCCATACCAGCACCAGCTTCTGAAAGCACCTTTGGTTTGTTGTCAGGTAGTTCTGTGTGTCACCAGAGTGAGTTAGCACCTGTCTTGCCTTTGGCAATGCACAATGTTGATGCAGAAGTGAGAACAGATTCCTACAGAATGAGGCCATGGCACTGAGGAGCGCTGTATGAAGGACCACCCCGAGATAGGGGAGAAACCCACCCAGACAAAGCAGCCCACATGGCCAAGGGAGGCAGCGGGGAGAGCTCCTTTCACTTCACTTGTACCTTCCAGACTCTTTGGAGTGCATTTCATCAGTCTGCACTAACTGGGATGCCTTTCAGCTGTCACCAAGGTGCAGGCAGTAATGAGGGCAGTGCCTTTCAGCTTCCATTTCCACTACTGACTGTGGGCAATCAGCACCCCAGTTCACCCCGATGGGTGACACAGGGTCAGGGACCAACCATGAGGGCTGGGCTGTCCCTGCCCCATGCTGCAGAGCCCATCCTCCCCCCGCCATCTGCTCCTGCTGGCAGGAGGGTTTTTATAAGATTTTAAACTACTCACCAATTGTGGCCAGCAAGTCTGCCCCCGTGGTGTGCCATACATGTGCACCAAGTTCTCCATCACCACTGGCAACGGAAGGATGGATGCTCTGAACCAGGCTGCTAAAGTTCCCTTCCAGTTTAGTTTGTTCGTTTGCATTAACCAGTGCAATTACTTGCTTTTCCCCAGAGCTCCTATTCACTTCTGTAAGGACACATTCACGCCTGGCTTGCTGGAGCTCTATAGAACCCCTTCCAGCACCAATCTTTGGAGGGAATGCACTGTTGAGCACACTACAGTGCAAAAACCCTACGTTCCCTGCAAGAGATCTGGTCCTTTGGGCTGGCTGCTTCATGACATGAGGTTTGCAGCCTGAGCTGCCCCTTTACTCACTAGTGAGCTTTTCAGTTTGACAGAGCAACCCAAATGGACCAGAAGACATGGAGAGGACAGAGAGACATAGGAGCCAGCATAGGTAGGGCTCTTGTGCAGCACCAATATGACAATGTAGAATCAAAGGAGGAAAGAAACTGTTGGGAAAGGCACTGACCAAAGCCGCCCCCACATCCCCTCCCATTTACTGAGATGTGGGGTGGTGTATGGGCTGTGAGCGTGAGGGACCGGAACCTTTCCATGGTGCTGCCTCTGCCAGCTCAGATCAACAGCACCTTGTTTAAAGGAGACAGAAGGAGCTGAGTGCAGGGAGGATGCCCCTGCTAACACAGCAGAAACTTTGGCAAAGCTTGCATGAGCTCATTTGTAGTGTGGCTTGGTTTTGAGCCAAGCACCCTATGGAATGGAATACCCCTGCATGGCCCAGGTGAGTGCTGAGCCCACGGGGACGTTCCCCATCAGTTGTGCAGTGCAGTGGGGGAAGGTGGTGGCAGTGGGTGCAGCAAGAGAAGAGGCAGTTGTTTCCAGGTGGGGATGGCAAGGCTAAGGACTGTACTGTCGATTGGGTGGGTGGGTCTCACAGCTGTTAATAGAGCTGGAGCTGGAGCTTCATCCTCAGTGCTTGGCCCAGCTCCCCTGCTAAGTAGTTGAGGTCATTCTTGGCCTCTAGTTTCTGCAGTTCCCTCTTGCGGTACAGGGGCACGCTCATGATTTCCAGCAGGTAGGTGCCAGGCACTATTTTCTTGCGGCCAAGGTGCAGGAAGCTGAGCCCTTCTTTTTGGTGGATGCGGAAGTAGCCATCCTCATTCCCATGGGAGATGAGGTACCGCACACGGTTCTCCAGGGGTTCCACAGCTGGCAGAAGCTCCAGGATGTGCTCGTTGTGTGCCAGATCAGAGAGGTTCAGCATCATGGACAGAGGAGCCTCCACATCCATGCTGGCCAAATTCACAGTGTGATCCTAGGGAAGGAGCCAGGCATGTTACTTACAGATGCCAAGAAAAGGTGATGGCCTGATATGAGAAGACTTGATTTAGGAGGTTCTGCCTCATGTGCCATCCTAAGGCAGCTCTACGTTGTATGGGTTCCACACCAGGCAGCCACCCCCTAAGTGACTCAACTCTTATCTTGCACCACCCCATCTGGGATGTCGTGAATTTCTTACCTTGTGCCTCTCAGTGCCATTGACACTGCGTCGCTGTCGGCCTCTCTTGGGGTACCCATTTATCTTGCACTCATAGCAGGTTTCAGGGGAGAGCAGATTGTCTTCATCCTCTTCTTGAGGGGCAGGAAGGTAGGACCCTTTCCCAAAGCCCAAGCCAGAAATACAGTGTCTGGTGGCAGAAAAGCAGAGAGTTCCATCTCAGATTAATGCTTCAAGAAGGAAAACTCAGCATTGCCCTCATGTATTCCCCATGTGGCACCCAGACATAAAAGGAAGATGACACCTTGCATGGCTTGTGCAGAATGCCTTATCGTCAGGATATACCTGGGGGAGGTATCAGGCCACACCTTGTTAAATAAGGCAGTAGGTTCAATTTGCACTGCATCTGCTACACTGCTAGCAACTGCTCTAACTAGTAAGCTGGAAAAGGATATGGGCATTAGCAAGGGGATTCTGTGAGGGGACAGCAATGGTCTGGCAATGGAAAAGTCAAGGGCTCATGGGAATGGGAGCTCACTGGCTCCCACAGCTCCCTCAGACTGTCTGGTGACTCTGGCAGGAAGTAGAAGTGTGGTGACAAGAGGATGCCTGTGGGCAGCTTGTACAGAACAACCTGCAACATCTGGTAATGTACAGGTGTCTGTGTGGACACCATGAAATATACATTGTGCAGCTCATGCCCACCTTGGTTGTTGTTCTCAGGGGCCTGAGCTACAAACTGTGGTGGAGCTGTGGCACCATCACCTGGTACCTGGTTACCTACATACTCTGTGCATAGCAGCAGCTACTTCTTAGAAGTGTCTTGGAGCGCAGGAGAGGAGTGTGAGGTTGCTTTCTGGCAGTAGAGAGCACTCAAGCTCTTCACAAAGTCAAGGTGAAGCACAAGCTGTGTTGGGAACAGCACCTGATACACAGCTGCACTTCAGCATCCACAGTGCTGGGAGATGATCACTTACAGACGAGGTAAGGATGTGGCAGCAAGTAGAACTGCATAGGGTCCTTGCCAGGAAGCACTTAGAGGCTCTGGGTTCACCTGAGTCTAAAAGCATCCATGACTACAGATAGACATGGCTCCAAAAACAGGCTAAAGATGAGCTGGGGTGAAAACCAGTTTCCAGTCATGCTGGTCAAGCTGGGCCATGGTGGGCAAGTCTTGGTCTCTGAACATCACATTTCAAATGTTCTTTATCCAGGTATATCTCAAATTTAAGAAATCCGTACAGCAGAGAGTTGGGTCTTACCCTTGTCCTGCTCGGAAGTAGCCTCCAGGACAGCCACAGAGGTAACCTCCATCAGTGTTGGAGCAGCCATAACTACAGGGGCTGCCGCCAGCTGAGCATTCATCCACATCCTGGCACCCCCCAAAGGCCTGGTCAAAGTCAAAGCCAGATGGACAGACACACTTGAAACTTCCCAGAGTGTTGTAGCAGGAGGCAGAGCCGCAGGCAGTTGGGCTGGAGCACTCATTTTCATCTGCACCAAAGACAGCAAACTGGTTAGAAACTTAGTGGGCAAAGGTTTCTGGGGCAGGGCAGGAAGCATAATGCTGGCTTTGCAAATGTGAATCCAGAAATCAGTGTCAGCAACAGTCAGGGTGGCTGCAGAGGGGCTCAGGACCCAGCTGCCATTTATCCCTCAGCCCTCAGCCCCAGGATGCAAGGGTCTCTGTCCCACACTCACCCACACACTGATTCCACTGGTAGTGCTGCACGTAGCCCTGTGGACAGCCACATCTGTAGCCCCCAAGCACGTTTTGGCAGCCATGCTGGCACCGGTGGTTTCCGTCACACTCATCTACATCTGCAGCAATGTAACACAGGGGGTGGTGAGACAACAACTCCCTGTCCCATACACAGGGACCATACTTGTACACAGTACATGCTTGGAAGCCAGTACCCATCAGGGTGCTCATGTAGGTGAATGGTTCTGCCCTATTATAGCTCTGTGGCTTGCACTCGAATAGCACCATCAGTCCCAAGCCCCACATATATCCCCTTGCAGCTGCTGCTTGGATGGTTTTTGCTCTGAGGCCTCTTGTCCTGCCTGGACCATTCTGTTCTGCCTCATTCTGCCTATGTTCAATACAGGCTACTCTTTGGCATAGCATGTGGTGGGGTTTGCCTGTCATGGGCTCTCCCATAGTGAGACACAGGCCCATTCCTTTCCCATTCTTGGCTGCTATGATTGCAGTACCAAGACCTTCACCTGCTCGTCCAAGAGCAAGTCTCTCTCCAGGCAGATGAGGGCAATGTGATGCTATGAGTCAACTAGAAGCTCTTTCACAAACATGTTTCTGTCAAAGCCCCTGAGAGAAAGACCTACCTTCACAGTTGACACCAGAGCTGTCCAGGGAGAATCCCTTCTGACATTCACAGTTGTAGCTTCCTGGTGTGTTCAGACACTGCCCTTTGGCTCCACACAGAGAGGGCTGAGCAGTGCACTCATTATTGTCTGCAAAACATTAGCAGCTGCCTGTAAGTTCAACCCGAAGGGGAGTATGGCTTTGAGGTCAGCTCCCTGGCACTGGTAACAGAATGAAACATCGGATGCTGACTGCAGAGAGGTCAGCAGCAGCTCTCTTCAGAGCTGCAGTATTCCACAGCCAGAGCTGCAGGGCTTGGAGAGACTGCAGGGCCTGAAGCTAACTCCCCCCTGGATACCCTCCATGTGCACAGCAGCCAATGCCTCTACTCACCAATGCAGGATGAGTGGTGCTGAGTGAAGCCTGGAGGGCACTTGCAGTTGAATCCTCCAATAACGTTCACACACAGGAACTGGCAGTTGTGCTGCTTGGTGGAACATTCGTCCAAGTCTAAAGCAACAAGAACAAGAACATGTGTCCTAGTTTCTCTCATGGAGATAGCTTATCTCTGTGGTCTGAGTTGATGGCAGCTGAGCACACATGGTGAAACAGCTATGCTGAAAAGACTGGGACCTGGCATGGACCAACCTTAGGAACACCACACACAAAGGTCCTCCTGCATGAGAATCACAAGTCTAAGCAGACTCTCCATCTCTGATTACATCCCAGCACACAGGGAAGACACAGAGATTTTTCTCTGCCTCCCCAGTAAGCCACAAATCCCAGCCCTCTCAGGTTCTCAGACCACTTCTCTTGCAGGCTGGAATGAGTCAGGGTCTCTGCTGCTTCCTTCTCCTGGGAAAATACCTTTGCAAATCTTCCCATCTTCTTGCAGAATGTATCCTCGTGGGCACGAGCACTGGTAGCTGCCCTCTGTGTTCTTGCAGATGAAGTTACATGGCTTAGGAGACTGGTTACACTCATCCAGATCTGGAGTTGAGAGACACAGGACGAAGTGTTAATGAGTAGGGGGATATAGGACCCCCTCTTTGCATGCTGAGAAGAAGGGACAGAGAAAGGCTTGCCAAGGCCAAGGGCTGTACATAGAAATGGGTTTCTTTCTCCCAACTCACCCACACAGGCTGTGCCTGTGATATCTGCTGTGTAGCCCAACCTGCAGTGGCAGCGGAAGGAGCCAATGCTGTTGATGCACTGTCCATTCTTGCAGAGACTGGGCAGTACCTTGCACTCATCAATGTCTGCAGGAGAGAGGGAAGGAACTGTTAGTGCCAGTGCTGCCTCTACGGCCATGCTCCTATGACTGCATTCTGCCAGGACAACCCAGGCTCTATGTGAGCACCAGAGGTTACGTGCAGGGAGCTGTAAGATAACGTTGCAGAAGCTTCTTGTCTGCTCCAGGCACTGTGCAGACCTGACCTAGTCAGTTCCTGGTGCAGTTCAGCTTGTACCCACATTTCTGCTTTCTCCCCTCTGCACTAAAGGTGATTTGGGACCCAGCTCACCTCTCCCATCAGTGGAGTACCCTGGACCATGAGGACACATTTTCTTGTACTGGGCAGTTCCAAGAAGGGGGCAGAGCTCACACTGGGGTCCCCAACTGCGCCCACTGTTGCAGCAGCACTCAGATTTGGTGACCAGGTTGCGGTTGGTGGAAGACATCTGGCACATGGTTTGCAGTACTTCAGTGAAGCAGAAGCCCTGGCGGGTGTCTGGATAGAGAGGTCGGGAAGACAAGTTCAGGATGTGAGACTATGATGTCCGCAGCAATGCTAACTGAGTAACCTGTCCAGACTGTGCAAGTTCCAGCACAGAGTCTAGTGTGGTTTGGGTAATACAAAAGGGAGAGGTGATTCCACAAGAAGCATCCCCCTACAGTTTGAGTGCTGGCTGTCCAGGCTAGTTCCTGGCTCTAGCCTTTCCATGTGTCCTTCCATAGGCTTTGTCATCTCTTTTACACAGAAACATTCCCTGTCACTGCTTGAACATACATCACAGAAACTGTGACCTGAGCCATGGATGACAGCTCCTACTTTCTGAGATGGGTAAAATCCTGGTTTTCCATGAGGATATGTAGCTCACATGGGACACTTCTATCCAACAGGTAAATCCTTTCTGTTTCTGTCCTGAGCCCCAGTTCTGGCCCAGTCCCTTGTCCCTGAACCTGACAGATCCTGGGGGTCTCCTTGGCGCTGCCCTGGCTGCTTCTTACCTCCCAGTTCTGACACAGCAGTGGCTGGGCCAAGGCTCAGTGCCCTACAAGGCTCTCAAGGTGCACCCTACCTCTGTGGGCAAAACTCAACATGGTTAAGTATGGACAACAAATTGTTCACAAAGCAAATCTTAACAGCAACCTTGTCTGCACTTTTCTTCTGTCCCCACACTTCACTGAACTTGTGGTTCAACATTTTCAAATCTTTGGGCAAATTCCCAAAGCACCTGAAAAGCACCATGTGCCACTAACCAGAGGCTGATCAAGACCATGGTAATTACCAATACACTCTGTGCCAGAGGGACTGACTTCAAAACCTTCATTGCAATCACAGCGGTAACTTCCCACCGTGTTGATGCAGCGGCCATTGGGGCAGATTCCAGGCTTGGTGCGGCACTCATTTTCATCTAGGAAGGAAGTCACAAAGAACTGTGGTGACCAATTTCAGCTTTCCATGAGTTTCCATGCTACCACTCATCCTGAAACAAGTCCACACAGTCCTCTGGGGTACATTCCCACATCCTCAGACAGCTGAGAAACAAACCCACTTTCCCCAGAACTCCCATAAAGCAGAGTGCCCAACTTCCCTGCATTGCACACCCTCCATCTGCAAGTGGCTGAGCTGCCAGAGTGGGACTGGAGCTGAGCCTGCTCTGCATTCCTCTTGTCCCTACCACTGTGCAGGTGTGCATGGGCCAGCACTTCTGAAAGCAGCACAGTGCAAAGAGGCTTGACACAGACATGGAGAGATTCGAGAAAAACAACACAAGGTGTAATGCTGTGTCACCCTGGGATGGATATGGGTCTACAGATGAGCAGAGACTGTGGGTGAGAGGGCATCTAATAGGTTTGGAAGCCATGACACACGGCAAGACCCAGGAAGGACTTGTTTCACAGGACATAAGCAAAAGTTACAGGGCTGCATACAAGTCCAACCCCACTGAGAAACCCCCCCGGCCTAACTCTTGCTACCTGTGCAGCCCTCTCCGTCAGGTCTGCGCTGCATTCCTGGTGGGCAGATACACAGGAAGGTGCCGATGAGATTCTTGCACAGCATTCCTCGAGACTCGCAGTCGTGCAGACCCTCTGCACACTCATCCAGATCTGCAACCAATAGTTTGGTGAGAACATCCTGCCAGCTTGAACCACTGTGGGAACAGCTAAGCGGCGTTCAAAGCTACACTCTTCTGCCAATCCCTGCTGCCCTGCCCAAAACTGGCACACGGCAGACACCAGGGTAGATGCAAGACTGAGCACAAGCCCAAAGACAGTAGTCCAGATGTCCTGCCTTCTGTGTAGTACCAGGGATAGTCAAGAGGCAGGGACCTGGAGAGTGTGTGGGAGCTCTCCAAACAGCTGCAGAAGGAAGATTTTACCTCTGCACATTCTTCTGTCTTCTCGGAGGGCATACCCAGATGGACACATGCACTCATAGGAGCCAAAAGTGTTGATGCAGCGGAATGCACAAAGCAAAGGATTCGATGCGCACTCATTAATATCTGGGAAACAGAAGAGAGGAGAGAGCTTGACTCTGCACTCTGAGCAGGATCAGCTGACAGAAGACCTGCCTAAGTCAGACTTCCCTTCTGCACATTCATCTCATGACAGCTTTCTGTGCTTCACCAAGGCTTCCTGTCACAGTCTGCAGTTGTAAAGGGATACACAGCAGGTGACTGAGCCCCTCTGATGGGGACAGGATCCTGGATCCTTGCTGAGGCAGCTGCTGCTTTCAAATTGGCCTCCAGCACTCACTCTGAGCTCCAACCTCAGAGGAAGCCAAAGGAAATGCTGACCTGATTGCTGCTCACTCAGCCAGGCAATGAACCACTGGGGGGCATGCACACGGCCAGAATGTGGCTGTGGTTTTCTGGGATAGCAATCTAATTTTTATACAAGTGTCTGTGGAGGTAGGGGATGAAGGACACTGTAGAAACCAAGGGAAGCAGGAAGAGATTTCCTTGGTTTCTCCCATCTTCAGCTCTGCAAGGTGGGGTGAAGGGGAAGACCCACTGCAGCCTTACCTTCACATGTCATCATGGGCCCTGGCTCAAAGCCCTCATCACAGACACATTCAAAACCTCCCACCACGTTGGTGCAGGTACCATTTCCACAGGGGTTGCCGATGGAGCATTCATCCGTATCTGGAGGAAGGCAGGACCAGGTTAGGTAGATGATTTATATAGGAAAGATGTAGGCTAGTAACTTCTTTCAGCCAAGCATTCACACAGGCTCAGCAAAATCAGTAGCCAGGGTTAAAAAAGGAAGGGACAGAGTAAAAGTGCGTTCAAAAATCCTTCTTTCCACACACACACACTCCCATGCTTTCTTATAGCTGTTGACATAAGGAGGACAAACACTCAGGCCCTTACCCACACAGTTGACTCCCGTGTAGTCGAGGTTGTACCCAAAGGGGCACTCGCAGCGGAAGGAACCATCAGTATTAATGCAGGCCCCATTGATACAGACACCCAGGTTCTCTGAGCATTCATTCACATCTAGAGGGGTAACCAAGGAAAGGTTAAATCACATGGGAGCATGTGGCCAGAAACACCCCCATTCTCTTTGAGCTGGCCCTGAAATCCAAGCCTCCTGCCAGAGCTGGAGACTGCCTGGGTGAGCAGAGACCATGACCTCAGGGGGGACTGCACATTCCCCCCTTACTGCCACTGGGACTGAGCTCTTCTCTCCTGAAAGCCAAGGTATGGTTGCCCCCCACAGGACACATTTCTTGACCCTGGACCACACCATACCTTCTCGGGTATCACCCGGACCTGGGATGGCTCCGTGGCCATATGGACACAGCTCCTGGAAGGCAACTGGAAGAAAGCAGAAAAGTGAGCTGGGCTTAGACACGAACCCATTCCCAGAGGCCAAAATGCGCTTTTGCTGCTTCCTACCATTTCCTTCTTGTGGGCACAGCTCACATGGGTCTCCCCAGCCTTCTCCTGGCATCTTGCTGCAGCAGCACCGAGCCTTGGTGGTGTTGAAGGCCTTGGGGACAGAGCACTTCCCATTGTCAAAGCGAGTGAAGCAGAAGCTTTGGCGAGTATCTGTAGGAGGACAGGGAAATGCACAGAGCACTGCAGTCATCCAATGGTGATGCTGTTCTCCTCTCCCCTTCAGCATCAGGAAGGGTCTTCTTCAGGATGCTGATGTTCTGGATGACTCTGCAGATGGGCAGCGCTGCTGTGGAGGAAATGGGCAGCCCAACCACCCCGAATTTTGGCTAAGAGACAATATCCAACTCCCACTCATCAATCTTGAGAACACCTCAAAGGGGTCACAGCAGGCAGCTGTGCCAGCTCCTGCCTCCATCCACGGTGTTTGTTTTTGCCATGTCCTGTACTTCCCCATCCTCCCAAGGGCAGAGCTGCACTCACCAAAGCATCGCCGGCCATTGTCAGATAGCACAAAGCCTGGGGGGCAGACACACTGGAAGCTGCCAGGAGTATTGGTGCATGTCCCAAAGAGGCAGATGTTGGGCTCCTCTTCACATTCATTGATATCTGAAACCATTACAGATGTATTACAGAGCAGCCAAAAGTCACTCCTTTTTTCATAGCATTGAAACCAGGTGAAGTTGTCATCTCTGGGGTACTCTGCTGCCTGCAGGTTACCACCCTTCTTGGGGACAGAGACCCTGACCCTAACCCTGAACCCACTTTCAGGGCAAATGGGACAGTGAAGTGGTCAGGGTACAGCAAAAACACTGACCCTCCTCAGTCCTGGGAGCACCTTGGCCTTGCTCTGTGCCCAGTCATTCTGAGAGGTTATTTGGGGGTAGTGACACATGCCTACCCCACCCAGGAAGGATATGGTTGCTCTGAGAGCCTCCCATGTCAGCCACATTCTGTGCTGGAAATGGAGGAGACAGAGAGGCAACATTACCAATGCAATTGTCGTTCTGCACTTCATACCCAGGGGGGCAAATACAGCGGAAGGAGCCCTCCAAGTTCTGGCAAGTGCCTGGGGAGCAGGTCCCAGGCAGGCTCACGCACTCGTTGATGTCTGCAGAGGAGGGGAATTAACCTTTGAGTAGACCAGCTCGAATCCATGTCTCACAGCACTGCCCAATGGCAGCCATGGCAACACACAGCTCATCTTCCTGGGAAGGACACTCACCTACACAGTTCTTCCCATCCGGAGTTCGGTCATAGCCCTCTTGGCACAGGCACTGAAAGGAGCCGATGCTGTTGATGCACTGGCCATTTCGACACACCTGTCCCACCATGGATGAGCACTCATCAATGTCTGTGGGAAGGAAATGACAATCACAGTGAGAAGAAATACAGCACATTAGTGTCAGCGTGCCACCATAACCAACTCACACCCCTGACTGCTGACATGTACAACCACCCCTGCAGTCACAGCCTGGTGAGAACCAGCAATTACTCCTGCAACTGCTACAACCTGATACACAGAACTGAATTCCTGTATGCCACTGCAGGGCACACAGAGAATGCCCCACAGCTCCTGCCAAATGGCACCAGTTCATCATCCATGTGCAACTCACCCATGCAGTCATTATTGTGTGTAAGCTCAAAGCCAGGGAAGCAGAGGCAGTTGTAGGACCCAACTGTGTTCTTGCAGGTCCCATTTCCACAGGGCTGTCGATCACATTCATCAATATCTGCAGGGAAAAAGACACTCATGACTGAGAGGCTGAGAACCACTGCCTTGAAGGGCAGATGGGGCCCAGCCAGATGCACCATGTCACTGTGGTTTTGCAGCTTGGATTATGAGGACATGATGGCCCTGCCCTTGGCTGTCCCTGGCACAACCCAGCAGGTGCTGGAGAAAGCTCACGTCCATCATAAAACGTGATTCACTCAAAAGGGCAGCACAGGATTGGGGTGGCCACACTGACCCATGCACATGGTCTGCTCCCCGGTGGCCTTGAAGCCGTTGTGACAGATGCAGATGTAGCTGCCCTCAGTGTCAACACAGTCCCCATGGCTGCAGACGTTGGGGATTTCCTGGCATTCGTTGCGACCTACGACAAAGCACAATGGGTGCTGGTGAGCAGAAGGGACAGATTAAAGGGAAAAAGCCAAGGTACTGTCCTCCTGCAGGTCCTGCTGGGTCTGTGAGCAAAAGCACAGGAAGACAGGGCTGTGGGTTTCTGAGAGATGGCTTCACTGAGAACAAGCAAGACAACATTGATCTGCAATCTCTGAAAAATAATCTAAGTGAGCTCCCAAAGGAAAGCTGCTCTACTATTTCTGCATCCTCTTGGCCACATTAGGACTAAAAAAAGGAGCATACCATAGACAGAAGGATCTGGCCTTCTGCTGGGTGATAACCACCTGCATGACCAGAGACCTTTCCTCATCCCCCAGGGGCCTGCAGTCCCTAAGAACTATTCCATAAGTGGAGGTATCCCACAGTCACCGTGTGGGCAAGTTGTGGTTCCCAGGTCTGACAAAAGATCAGGAAGGAATACAGGGGGATGGTGCATCCCTCATCCTGTCCATCCCTGAGCCCACCCCAGTGCTCTGCAGAGCCAACCAAAGGGCCCAGCAGTGCCAGCATTCCCACACTCGCCTCTAAAGCAGGCAGCAAGCAGCTCCCATCTTACCCACGCAGGCTCCGCTAGGTGACAGCTTGTATCCAGTTGAGCATTCGCACCTGTAGCTGCCTGGGATGTTGATGCAGTCAGCATTGCGCTGGCAGAGGTTCTCTCCACTGCTGCATTCATCAATATCTGCGGGAGAAGAGCATACGGACTGTTAGGGCATTGTCCTGCTGGGGCTGGAGAGGCTCAGTGGAGCCACCTGAATTTTAACCCCTGGTTTGCCTCAAACAGTTTCTTCTTGCTGGCAGCAGTCCTGGCCTCTGTTACCTTCACAGATGAGCAGTATGTTGTTGTAGCTGAATCCAATGGGGCACTCGCACCGGAAGCTGCCAATCTGGTTGATGCAGACACCATTGGTACAGATTGCAGGGATCTCGCTGCACTCATCAATATCTGCACACAGACAACATCTGTCACCATCCCAGGAAGGCAGAAAGGAGGAAAGCACCCCTCATTACTGGAATACCATTGCCCTTATTCATTCTAGAAAGAAGTTCAGCAGTAGAACAACTCCTGTAGGACTGACACTGGATTGTGCTGACAGCATCAGGCTGTGGCCGTTCTGCAGAGCTCTGTGCACACAACAGAGCCACACAAGACTCCATGTCATACTAGATATGTGATTGCTGGCAGAGTCTGTATGGCATGTGTTAGGAAGGAGCCTGCCTAGGACATCCACTTTGCTTTCTTTGAGTGTGCCTCTGCAGTAATGAGGACATTAGCTCAGGGTCAGGGACCATGCTGCAAATGGGGAGCTCAGGAGGGCAATGAAGCACTGAGCTGGCTTAGGGACACTGTGATCAGCACAATCCACCAGCAGCCCCATCACTCCACACACATGGCTGACACCTTCTATAGGTGTCAGTTCATGCCTCTTTGCTTCCTGCGGATGGAACTCTGAAGCTGTCAGGTCTGTGCTGCTGGCAACAGGAGGAACAGGTGAATTCTGGATCTACCTGGCTACTGCCTGTGGTCACTGACAATCTGTCTCTCCAGGTGCCACAGAGACCAACAGATATGTGCAAATGTGGGGAGATCTGAGAAGCCTGGATACTTAGGAGACAGGTCTGAAGACATGGCCAGCCATGTTTGCCACCTCTTTTACTTGCCTTTTCTCTGCTCAGGTCTTAATTTGCTAAGGGTGGGGAAGCAAACAAGCTCATAGGCTCTGTGGCAGAGAGCACTGGTACCACAGGGCATGGGGCAGTGGGGCTGGCAGTACTCACCAATGGGCTTCCCTGTGTGGATGTCGATGATAAAGCCAGGGGCCTGGTTCCCACACAGGATTTGGTACTCGGCTGGAAGGGGAACATCACAGTCATGGCCATGTTTAGTGAGCAGGCAGTGAGGAACAAAAAGCCCAAATATGGCAAAGAGGATACAGAGGGCAGGGGTTACCCACATGGTGCTCAGCCAGGAACCACAGGGCTGGCACGTGAGTACACCAAGAACCTGTATAGCTCGGGGTAAAGGCCCCAAGCTACTGTATGCCCCCACACCTCCTCAGCAGATCCCACACACACCCCCCCCCCTCTGCAGACACCAATCTGGTCACCTGCATCCCTCCAGCATGTGGAGCTGCCTGTCTGACATCATGCACATCTGCAAGCGCTGCCTGCCAGCCATGATGCTCTCCCTTTTTGCCAACTATTTTGTTACTCCCACTGTGTCCGTACCCCAAAGCTGTTGGGGGCAGCCATGGTCCCAGTGTGCCTTTCCAGGAAGTCTGACTTACGGCTGGCTGGAGTAGGGCAGGGTTCACACGGTTTGTTCCAGGCTTTGCCAATGTTGTAGGAGCAGCAGCACATCTTCTTGGTCATGTTGAAAGAGAGCTCGTTCTCACACGTGTCATTGTAGTTGCGATAGCACACGCTCTTCCTCATGTCTGCAAAGGCAGCCCAGACACTGACTTGTGCCTCCTGAGACCCAGCTGTGCTCACTGCACTTCCCACTCCTTCCAGTCAACCACAGTGCCCACAGTGTGCTGTCCACCATACCACCCATGAGCAGAGCACAGCCAGGGCACTGACACAGCCCTTCCCAGAGATTCAGACAATGCCATACCCATGCAGTTGTTTCCTCCATTGACTTGCATGTATTCAGGGGGGCACACACAGGTGTAGTTGCCAAGGGTGTTGTAACAGGTCCCAGGGCCACAGATCCCAATGTGAGCAGAGCACTCATCAATATCTGCCAAAAAGAGGAGTCTGAAGGTTAAAGTACTGAGTAGAGGTAGTGACAGGCCTAGCATGGAGTGGAAGGTGTGTTGGGCACATGGTACAGACAGCCTGGCACAAGGACCGGGCTGGCCTGACATAGAGAAAGGAGCCAGGGTTTGTGGTAAGGATGAAGAAAGAACAGATTCTGCCAGCCACTCCTGTGGCATGAAGGAAAGATCTTGCACAGACAGAACCACAACTCTGTACACACTTCCACACATATGACATACGCACCAGGCTCACAGGCATGCAGGGCATGGTGCAGTTACCTTCACAGATCCGTGTGTCCTCGTTGAGGTAGTAGCCAAGGGGGCACTCACACTGGAAGCTGCCAAAAGTGTTCACACAGTTTCCACCCTGGCAGAGACCTGGCAGCTCCTGGCACTCGTCAATATCTGTGGTAGGAGAGCAGCCAGGGGATGTTCACCACCTGTAGCCCCAGCAACACCCCCAGCCCACTGTGCTGACCCACTGTCTGCAACCACTGCTGGCAGCTAAGCAGCTCTGCCAGGTGTCTGGAGAATGCTTGATGAGAACACACACTTGTTTGTCACCCAGTGGTTGAAGCTTAGAGATCTCACAGCCAGCCCAGCTGTGTAGCAGATAGTGGGCAGGTCTCTGGGCAGGCTTACCTTCCAGGATGACAGTGATAGGGTTGGGCCGGAAACCTTCACCTCCAGGGCACAGGGTCTTGTACTCAGCTGTAGGAAAAGTCAGTCAGGGAAAGAGGGCAGGGAGGGAAAACCAGGAGAATTCCAGTAAAAACAGGCCATGAAAATGGTGACAATGGTCCAGGGTTAAGTGGCTGACTCTCATCACACTTGAAGCTAGATTAGCTCTCTCTACCTGACCACTCCAGAAAGGAACTATTTTACATCCACTTACCTCCCCCAGCCTATGGTGATGAGGAACAAATGATACCAACCTGAACTCCCCATGCATAACTTGCTGGTTTTCCCAATCACACCTTCTCTCAGACCTGGTCCACCTATGCAGCCCTGGACAGCAGGGTTAGCCTCTCCTCCCTCAGCTTACTTTGCCTTATTGTGATGAACACAAATACCAGACCTGAGGCCCCTGAGAAACCGTAAGGACGCTGCCCCTTCCTCTCCCTTCCTTCCTATGCTGCCCATTCAGCCCATGTCCAATTTCATCCCAGATGTCTTCCCACTCACTCGTGTTGGCTGGAGGACAAAGCTCGCAGGGGTTGCCCCATGCACGACCCAGTGAGCAGCAGCAGGATGCCCGAGTGACACCAACTCCAATTTCTGCACTGCAGGAGATCCCCCCATCTCCACGATCCTGGGTGTCCAGGAAGCAGTTCCCAACACGGGTATCTGCACAAAGAAAGCACTGTGTGAGCAAAGAATTGTATGCATGGGAGAAATAACATATCTCCAACCAGGAGAGTCTCTGTACTGATGAAACAAGGTGGGTCAGGCTTAACAGTAGGAAGATACTCTTCTTTTGCTGCAGATTAATTCTATCTGGTAGTGGCCAGCTCTGACCACAATGGACCAACAAGAAGGACCACCTTGGTTGGAAAAGTGCTTATAACACAGATCCCCACTCACCCACACAGCCCACACCAGTGGGGTTCAACTCAAAGTCTTGTGGACAGTTGCACAGGTAGCTTCCAGGAGTGTTGACACACAGGCCATTGATACAGTTCACGGGGTCTGCGCATTCATTGATGTCTGAAAAGATGGAAGGACGATGAAGACTGAAAATAATGAACTGCAAACAATATTCAAGGTGAGGCTGTACCCTGATGTGTTGAGCCTCATCCCATGGACCCACAGAAGTCCTGTACCTGTGCAGTTGCCTCCACTTCTGTCCAGTTCATAGCCGTCATCACAGGCACAACGGAACATGCCAGGCAGGTTCTGGCAGGTCCCAAAGACACAGATATTCTGGAAGGTGCATTCATCAATGTCTGCAAAAGAAAGAGAGATGGGTACACAGGATCTAGCAAGGTATTGGGCCAGAAAAGGCTTCTGCTCCCACTGAAAAGCATTCACCGCCCAGCCACCCACATGGTAACCCACCTTCTTGCGATCATTCTAGTGCCAAAGGGATATCACCTCCTGGGTGAGCAGGATGAGATCAAGGCCACAAAGGACTCCACATCTCTTGGAGCAGCAAACAAAACTCTGGTTACTTACCCTGACAGGCCTTGCTGTCTTCTGTAGGATTGAAGCCCATCTCACACTCGCAGCGGTAACCCCCAGGTGCATTGAGGCATTGCCCATTCTCACACAGGTTCACATTGTCTGCACACTCATCCACATCTGGTGAGAGTCAAGTGTGAGATAGACATGGCGTTAACCAAGAGATAGGAATCTTGCCCAGGACATTCCCACAAGCTTGTTCCCACCCCTCTGCTAGAGGGCTGCAAAGAAAGGGCAATGTAAAACTTATAATTGTCTTGAACCTCTCTGAACACCTGCTGAGAAGAAGGTGGATCTCTCCTTAATGTACCGCAGCAGGTTATTCTGCAGGGCAGGCTGTAGTGGCTTTTAGGGGATGTCTGGTTTGGGGAACAGCCCACAGGCAGATAGATGCCAAGAGAGGTTGGTAGTTAAGATGAGTCTTGAGATGAGCAAGACAGGTAAGTCACATTCCTGCTGCTAAGTGGGTCTGCGGGCCTCACCTGAGCAAGAGAAGCCATCTCCATTGAAGCCTTCTCGGCAAGCGCAGCGGTAGGAGCCCGGTGTGTTGATGCAGTTGGCATTCAGGTTGCACTTGTGCTCTTCTGTTGCACACTCGTCCAAGTCTGGACAGGGAGAAGCATCTGCTCAGTATTTTGCCTCTGGCCTTTCCTCTAGGCATGGAGAGCTAGTGTAGGGACTACAGGGACACCTGGACACACCAACCTCCTCTTCAAGGTTGAGAACTCACCGTTACACTTCAGCCCATCTCCAAGCCAGCCTGTGCGACACTTGCACTTGAAGCTCCCAGGCACGTTGATACAGGAGGCATGCATGTCACAGTTGTGAGCCCCAATCTCACATTCATCAATGTCTGCAGGAAGGAAGGACATTAGAGTATGACAGAGCTCAGCTTCTCCAAGACACAATGAGGGAGCCAGGTGCCATTCTTCTGACTGCTCAAGGAAAGTCATGGATCCTGGGAGCCTGAACCCCAGGAGACGAGAACAGGCTGCTCTAGGGTTGAATCCTTGAGTTGAAGAGCTGATCTGTACTCCCCACTGGAATATAAAGATAAAAGGAAGGGCAGGTCCCTGATTCAGATATAGAACAGGAAAGTGTTACCCTGTTTGAAATCTTCCCTACTGACAATGTTTGCCTGCCCAGCAGGGGCTCTCAGCACCCAGTACATCCCTGGGTGCCCACAGTATGCCCATCAGAGGGAAGATGTTCCCTTCCTGGCAGCTACTGTGGGTGTTTGTGAGGGTTCCCACCAGTACTCCTGGCTCCAGGTCTGGCATGTTCTCACCTGTGCAGCCTGTGGTTCCCTTCTTGACAAAGTAGCCCAGCTGGCAGTGACAGATGAAGGAGCCCTTTGTGTTTTCACACTCTCCATGCAGGCAGATGTTAGGGTTAAGATCACATTCATTCACATCTGCAGGAGAAGGATTTACTTTGAGCACCACAATAACCATATTCTGGCCCTTGGGCAAGCTTCTGCTGCCATACTTCTCTCCCTCCAACAGCAGCCTACAGATGCAGTGCTGTCATGTGCCCAGGGCACAGCCTTGTCCTCACCAATGCAAGTCTTCATGTCCAGGGATGCCATGAAGCCATCAAAGCAGAGGCAGCGATATTCCCCAGGGATGTTTGTACATTGCCCGCCATCACAGATGTCTGGATTATCCTCACATTCATCAATATCTAGAAGGAAGGAGACTGTTACTGAAGTATAGATGTTACAGTGTGGGAAAGTATACTGTGGGAGCAGCAGGGGCAGGAGGGAGTCACAGGTGGGCTTGTGTAACAGATCATGTAGCTACATGACTGGGGGTCCCAAAGAGAAGTGCAAAGCAAAGAGCAGTGCAGAGAAATCACCTCTCTGGAAGTGACCCAAAATTGAGAACCTTTCCTGCTGAAGCCAGCACTATGGACAATGGACATAGAGAACCCCGGGACAGGATCTATGAGAGCCAGTCTTAGTACTCACCTGCACATGACCTCTTGTCAGGCATCAGTGCATAGCCTTCACTGCAGCTGCACTCATAGCTGCCCTCCGAGTTGGAGCAATGTGTGTCACAGCCACCATTGGTTATGGTGCACTCATCAATGTCTGGGGGAGAAAAGGGAG
Source organism: Excalfactoria chinensis (assembly GCF_039878825.1). Classification (NCBI taxonomy): domain Eukaryota; kingdom Metazoa; phylum Chordata; class Aves; order Galliformes; family Phasianidae; genus Excalfactoria; species Excalfactoria chinensis. Next base: position 2,167,585 of record NC_092850.1, read on the forward strand.
GTCAGGAGCCTGCTTGAGTCATCATTTGGAATACGTGCAGAGCTGCTCAGACACAGTGCCAGCATGGAAACAGTGAAGGTGGGAGAGGTGCCTCTGCGGTGGGCTTGCTGAAGAGGGATTGAAGCTCCCCATGACAGATGAAAGCATTAGTGCCAACTCAAAATAGTTGATTAGAACCCCTTGTCAAGAGTGTTGCAGCAGCTCAGATAAGAGGTTCACCCTCCATCTGGAGCTAACTGACACTCAGGCATCCTGTTAAGCATCATAGGAGGTATGAGACCAGGAGCTCTGAGGTCTTGGCATAGTATCTGGCAAAGTGGAGCACTCACCGACACAGCCCTGCCTGTCTGGCGTGGCCTGGAAGCCTGAATCACACGCACACTGGTAGGTCCCAATGACATTGACACAGCGTCCGTTGCGACACAGATTGTCACTGAGGGAGCATTCATTGATATCTGTGGTGGAGAGAACATTTTGAGCAGCCAGCCATCCTAATCCCATGTTGAGCATCATTTGGCACCCAGCCCTGGGTACTCCTAACTACTGCTTCCAAACCTGATCTGTCCTTGCTTTCTGACATGAAACACTCCAACATACTTTCTGTCCTGAGACGAGAAAGCAGGCTGATCCCCAAGTCAGGACTGCAGATCCTAGGCTCAGCTCTGGGCTAGTATGATTTCACTCATTCACTTTACCATCCTTTCTGAGCCAGCAGGACATTCCCAGGTCCAGAATGACACTCAGTTCTCCCCACAACATTATCCTGACCAGACTCTGGTCATAACATAACTTTCTATCACCTTACCTATGCAAGTGTTCCCTTCAGAAGTCAGCTCATGTCCAGGGGGACAGATGCATTCAAAGCTGCCATCTGTGTTCATGCAGATCCCGCCTCGGCACAGCAGTGGGTCTCGCTCACATTCATTGATATCTGCAGAGGGTGACATGAAAAGTGGCTGATGGATCCCTTCAGCCGGGTTTTCAGATGATAGGGTGATATTGGTGACATGCACCACAGCTTCATCACCAGAGATACATCCTAAAGCAGAGGCACATCTCCAAATTAACAGGACTTGGGTGGGCGCAATGGACTTATGGTTGCATTTTGGGTAATAGCAACTAGTTCCCATCCCACTACTCTTAGTCAATTTCCACAAGTCCACTATTAATTATTGCCACGAGTCCACTGTGGTAGCAATAGTTGTGTAAGGGAAGGCATTAAGGGTGGTGTTATGAGCCCTTACCCATGCAGTTCTTCATCATCATGAAGCCGCTCTCATAGCCTTCGAAGCACTCACACTCAAAGCTTCCTGGTGTGTTGACACAGGTACCATGACCACACAGGTCTGGTGAGATGCGGCACTCATCAATATCTGTGGGGAATGAACAGCAGGTTGCCATAGCAGGACAGGCTACAAGCACTGCTACAGCTGGTACTGGGCTGCTTGTCCTGCATGTTGAATTTTATGGCCCTGGACTGGCAGGTCCACCCAGGCGGACCAAAGATGTCAGCTCCCTGAAGGGACAGATAACACTGAAGAATTCTCTGGTGCAGAACTGATCCTTCTTCCCACGACAATTGCCATGACTCTTCTGGGTGAGGATCCCACAAGTTAGTCATGGCAGTGAGATGGACAAGTGGTCCAGAAGGTGGTCACTCTTCCCTTACCTGTGCAGTTCCTTTCCTCAGCATCCAGAGCAAAACCATTGCCACAGATACATCTGAAGCTGCCAATGGTGTTTCGACAAGTCCCATGAGTGCACAGGCCAGAGAAGACTTTACATTCATTCACATCTGTGCATGAAGGTAAAACAGTGTTTCAGGAAGGGGATGTCTGCAATGAACTTAGGGTCCTAGAGCAGGGAACAGCTTCCTTGAGCTGGGCAGAGGACAGCCTACAATTAGTGACTCCTCTCTTCCTTCTTACCTTTATAGAAGGGCCTGCCTGAAAGCACGTCCCCTCGGTTGGCAAAGCCGGGTCCCCTTGGGCAGATGGCCTTGTACTCACTAGAGCCAACCTTGGGACACTCTTCGCAATCGATGCCCCAGGCTGAGCCCACAGAACAGCAGCACATGTCGATCCGGTACTTGCCCGGCAGAGGCTCCGTGCACTCATCTTCATCCCACTTCATGTAGCACTGTTCCACACGCACATCTGGTAAAAGAGCAGAGCTGAGTCCCTTCCTGCAGCACCTGATCTCTGGGAAAGCCAGAGATACCATTTTCTGGAACAACAGCTCTGTGGCGCAGTTAGCATTGTCCTTAAAATAGCTTTGGCTGGGGCCAGAATGCATTCTCCCTACAATACCCAGGTATGGGCCATTTTGACACGGCCACTTTGGTTGGAATGCTAATAAAGATTATTAGAATGGATGTGACTGCTGGTACTGGGGCACAGAATGAGCTTTTCATAGGGAGTTAGTAATGTAGATGCCCTGTGAAGGGCATGGGGTTGTCACAGTGTGCCAAGAAAGCAGGCAGAAATTTCTTTGAGGCTCCAGGGCAGGGTCCTTAACTATTACTGTTACATCATCTATTTATAGTCTAATCACTGTAATAGCCAGTGGTGATCAGAAGCAGTGAACCCCTGAAAATTCAGCACACAGAACTGGTTACCCATTAAGTCTACCTAATAATAGTGACTGCAATACTGGCTGGGGACATGAAGCTGTGGCAGACTTGTTTTGATGGGGTTGCTTGGTTTGGCAGCTCCTAATGAGTATTTTGTGCTTCAGACAGCAGCAGTATTGGGAACAGAGTGACAGTGTGTGGTGGGATAGGGGATAGTTGAGGCTGTGTAGGGATGGATAACAGGGATCAGGAGTCTGGATGAGACGAAGTGCTCTTACCCACACATGTCCTAGCAGTGCCATCGAGGGTCAGTCCTTCTGGACACTCACACCGAAAGGAGCCAGCTGTGTTCACACAGCGACCATTTGGGCAGACACCGGGAAAGACATCACACTCATTCACATCTGTTGGCAGCAAAGCAAAAGGCAGGTATGAGTGGCACACAGTCATGACTGGGATGGCTTTGAGAAGCTTCTGGAGACCCAGGAAGAGCCCAGAGCTGCCCAACTGGCTAAAACTTGTGGCTTGTCACACTGAAAAACATGCTCCAGACACAGCCTCAGCCACATGCAGAGATGTTTGCAAGGAGGCTGTATCATAGTGTTAGAGATGATCAGACAGAGGGTAGTCCTATTGCAAAGGTCCACAGTTGGCATAGGGCTGACAGAGGAACACCAGAACTCACAGATGTCAGTACTGTGTCTGAGCACACAGGTGTTACATACTGGCCAGACCCCAGCTGCAGTGCTCAGGGCAGGTGCCAAAGCAAGAGGTAACACAAAAATCACAGGGCCTCAGCAGGCTGTCTCCAAACTCAAAGACACATAAAAAAAGCAAATAAAAAATGACTACATTCCCAATTAAAAAGTCTTCTGTGTCCTGCAGCACTTTACCTTCACATGTAACCCCCTTCATCCTGGCATAGCCCCGGGGACAGGCAGTATCTGCGAGAAAACATGAAACAAGAGGATTGTTAGCAGAGAAATGGGCTGCAGCCTGCCTTTCTGCCAAGCAGAACCTTACCAATCTCACAGCGTTCGCAGGGGCTTCCCCATGCTGCTCCCAGTGTAGCACAGCATTCCGATTTCAGTGTGGCCCCATTGATGTTCACCTCACAACGTCCATCCTGGATGTTCAGCCAGCATGTCCCTTTCATGCTGTCTGCAGGGGCAAAGGCAAGGCATGAGTAAAGATGAAGAGCAGTCTTTGGCCAAGGTTCCTACCTTCAAAGCAACCAGCTTTCCACATGAAGCAAGTAGGATAAACTATTTCTGAGTGTGTGACTATCATTTTTTGGCCTTACTTTATCTTTCAGGTTCTGGAGTGAAGGATTTTGTAGTGTGGACCCAAACTTTGCTGTTCCCCAGAGCCCTGTCCTACCACTATGTTGCAGAACAGCGTATCTGCGCTCTCTGATACAGTTGTTTCAACAGTTCTGTGTCTCTCCCTTTTTCAGTTTATCTTTTGAGACACTGCCTTTCTGTCCCAGGTTCACCACACAGCAGTGCTCTGCAAAGGGCTGACCATCTAGGAAGCAAGTACCATCTTGGTAACAAGGGATGTACTTACTCCTGGCATGCTTTAATCTCAGCACACTACAAATCCACCCTGACTCCCTGTAGGGTTCCCAAAGACCCCATGTCTGCTCTTTGTCTTGCTGCAGTATATTTAGGGATTTCTCTGTGACCATGCTTGAAGCATTGCTGGGAACTGCAGCTTTTCAGGCTTCCTGGACACATGACAGAGATGCGCACTGTTACCAACAAGGAAATAAATGCAAGGTGAGAAAAAGAAAGCCTCAGTGAAACTCCATCCCTAAGTTAGGATGGCAAAGGGTGATGCTGGGCAGGGCTGGTATCAGTGTCCCAAATCTGTCTCCAGAAGGCCATATCCTTACCCACACAGATGGTGCCACTGGGATCCAGCTTGCTGCCTGGGGAGCACTCACAAGCAAAGGAGCCAGCATTGTTCCTGCAGACACCGTTCACACAAGGGTTAGAGGTGCACTCATTGATATCTGCAGAAAGAAAGAGACTGTCACTGTGGTAAGTGCCAGGGAACCCAGAATTCTGGGCCAGGTACTTGGAGTGACGAGAAGCAAAGAACATGAAGAGGGGGGATTTTTAGCTGTACAGAGAATCAACAGCCCAGGTTATTCAGATTCTGCGTGTACAGCCCAAGTATGCATAATCTCAAGGTGGACAGGCACTGACAGCATGTACCACTACAGCGAGCTTCTTCAGGGATGAGGGAATGGATGTACCGAGGTTAATGATGAAAACTACAGGGGAATGATGGATTCACTTGCTCAGGGCTGCTCCTGGCTAAGGTGGAGCAGTCACAGCATTGAGCATGGCCTCCATAAGCTATGTGAGCCTACACAGCACTTGGCATTTGTCACAGACAATGAGGGTTTTATCTAAACACATGGATAAAGTGTCACAGTTTTGGGGCTTTGTGGCTGGGAAACAAACCTCTCATACTCTATGCTGAAAGGTTTCAATCAAGTCCCCAAAATTTGTAATTTTGGTTAGGCTTCAGCTATAATTTGGGGAGCCTAGAGGAAATTGTTCTGGTTTTCAGTCACCAAAAGGCCAGTATGTTTTGGGTCTGGATGTCCTCCATTTTGAATGAAGAGTGAGATTCCACCCCCCCAAAAAAAATTAAAAATCCCAAAGCCTGGCTCTACTCCAGTTCAAACCACTGTGGTCAAAAGAACCAAAGACATGCTGAACCTTGAGCTCCTTTCAGGCAGGATCACAAGACACAGTTCATCCTTTACACAGATGCTCTCTGTTGCCCTTAGAGTCACATTACCTTCACAGGTATCTGTTTCAGTCCTGAAGACAAAGCCCTTGGGGCAGGTGCAGGTGTAGCTGCCAGGTGTGTTGCGGCACAGCCCATTGTCACACAGCAGACGGTTGACAGTGCATTCATCAACATCTGTGGGCAGAGAGACAGGATTTCTGAGCTACAACACCAGCGTGCACCCTCTTGCGGTGCTCTTTTCCTTTTCCACTGGGACAAGGCAGGGATGCTGCGGGGCATCAGCTGCTGTACTGTAGCTGTGCTGTGAAGGTCTGAGACCACCTCGCAGCCTCATATGCTGCAAGTGCACCGTCTTTCTCCTGACACTGAGCTGCTGTTTCCCTTTGCCACACCAAACTTGGGCTGCCCCAAACTCACCCACACAATTCTTGCCCGTGGGGTCGGACTCGTAGCCCAGGTTGCAGATGCAGCGGTAGCTCCCCCGCAGGTTCTCACACATGCCATTGGGGCAGATGTCAGGGTTGAGGGCACACTCATTGATGTCTGCACCGTGAAAGAGGACAAATTAGATGGATCGTGGCTAACCACAGACACAGATATCTTCTACACTCTAATTCCTCATTGTTTCTTTATGCCAGTAGCCAACTGAGTCACTCCTCTGCAGAAATTCCTTGTTCCTGGCCTTCCTACTCCTTGGTATAAACCTGTGGATCCTGGGGAGCCTTCCTGCTCTCCTCTTGGTGCTTTGGAGCTGTGTGTTTTAGTGCTGGGGATGCACAACTTGTCCAGCACAGAGCTCTGAGCTCAGGAAGAGAGAACTGGACAGCTGATGGAGCTGCAGTTTCCTAAATTGCTGCAGAGGAGTTGGACAAGATGGGGGTCCCTTCCAACTCAAAATGATTCTATGAAACGTTTGCTGAACATTAACTCATGGTGCTGTAGGGAGGAGAAAAGACATAAAATACCCCTCTCCCCGTCTGCCCAAGCCCACATCTCACATTTCACTAACACAGAGGTATGCTCTTGCATGCACTTACTACCACCCTGGCTATGCAATCTCTCCTACACTCATTCACCAGCAGCTCTCACATACACATGCACAACATTTTAACTCTCCTCCACAGCATAAGTCTCTCATGGCACATGGTCCCAGAGTCACACAGATATATGCACACTTAGCTAAAGGCTGTTGAAAGAAAAACCTGAGAGTGAATTTAGGTGTGTCTGTTTAGAATACAGTATGTAGAATGCACGTACCTCTGCCGTCAGCTGTTATTCCAATGCCACTACTGCAGAGTGCCTGGAATTCAGCTGTGTAGAAAGCACAGTAGAGTCACTGGATTTTCTGGACAACTTAAGTACAGTTAAATTAACACTGAGTAACACTGAATTTATAGTTTGCTTGCTACAGTGTCATTTGTGGGCTTCCAAACAGTTTATGTAAACTTATGCAATAGCTATCTTAGATCTGATACTCTTCTAGGAATAGTTAGGAATCCAAAACTGTGAGAATCCCTGCAATGAGATCGGTATAAGGTTTTCTTGTTGATCTAACCTAAATGTGCTGACTTGAAGGTGGTGCCCCTTTTTCCCTGCCCTTGTCTTTACCGCACCACTGCCAGGCTCCCTAGGGCATCTCACTGAGAACCCATCATAGACTCACAGTGTCTCTGAGCACAATCTTGGCTGTTGCAAACCCATATGGGAAAAGGAGCTTACCAGAGTTTTTGGCAGGACAGGGTTGGCAGGGCTCTCCAAAGCCATGATCTGGGTTCGCACAGCAGCACTCAGACTTGGTGACTGCCCCTGGAAAGGGACGGGCACATGTGCCCTTTTTAATGCCTCCATAACAGGTGCTGCGCATGTGGGTGTCCACACAGACCCGTCCATCCACCCCGATAGCCAGGCCTCCAAGGCATTCACATCGGAAGGAGCCCTCTGTGTTAATGCACCAGCCATTCATACAGATTCCTGGTGTCTCACACTCATCAATGTCTGGAAAAAGAACCACAAATTGGCTGTTAGCAAACCTTGGGCAGGAAGGCACAGAAAGGGGCCAAGCTCAGAGATGTACGCACCAACACAGTAGCGCCCGTTGGGAGCCAGAACAAAACCTGGCTTGCAGATACATTTGAAGCTGCCATCCTCATTGATACACATTCCATTGAGGCACATGTTGGTTGTGGCACATTCATCATGATCTGGGGAGGACAAGCAGAAAACACGAGCAGAGTCTGAGAGCTGCAGCAGGACTCTCCTGTGCTAAGATACTTCTATCATCCATCTTGTAGTTAAATTGTTTCTTATGGCAACAGATGTTAATCATCAAGGCAAAGTTCCCACTGCTACTTCTGCTAAGAGCTGTCCTGATGCATCCCTACCACTTGCAGCACCTTAGTCAGATGATCCAGCTCCCAGCAGAACTACTTGTACATTAGCTGCTAGAGGCAGGAACTCTCAAGGTGATGGAGAATGTCTTTCTTGCATACCCATCCCCACTCATGCTCCTGGATCTCATCTCCAGGAGCATTAACACCCTTATAAAAATGCTTCCCTCGTTTAGTACATCTCTCCTTTCAAGATTCACTCTGCCATGGCAGTGTTAATCCAGGAGGAAGGAACCTGATGATCATTGGGATCCCTTCCAACCCTACTGATTCTGTGATTCTATGATTTTATGGTTCTATGATTCTCTGAAGTGCAGCTCAGATTGAAGTAAACACCAGTCCCCACTGAGGACATAGTTTCAGCCTCAGCCTTCCCAAGGTAATGAATGACAGCATATCAGAAAATAGCTTACCAACACAATTCTTGCCATCAGGGGTGATTTCAAAGCCAGCATTGCAGATACACTGGAAGCTGCCATCAGTATTAACGCAGCGTCCATTTCTACACATCACTCCATTCATGATGCACTCATCAATATCTGGTAAGGAAATAAACATAGGAAATTAGCAGCAGTTGGATTATGGAGCAGTTTCAGTCTTATCTGCTCCATGAGAAAACCAGAAAAATGCTCTCAGCTTCTCCAGGATCACAGTCTTCCACTAAATACAAACTGTAGAAGGTGAAGATGTAAAGACAGCTCCCTGCATGCCTGGCATGTAGCAGCACTGCATTTGGGAGTTGGGCTCTGGGACTTCTGGCTTTCCACGATACCTTTATCAACATTCCATCCCCAGGCCTTCCTTGTATCCGAAACTATCCTAGGTCTCTTTAAGCCCACATTAACAGCAAGAAATCCATTCAAAACCATGGACTCTGACCCACTACTAACTCCCTCAGAGACGTGGTCCCAGTGCCTCACCAAAAGAAACTGCACACAGAAGGGAACAGAGGGGTTGCAGGTTGCAGTTTCCCAGCACACAAAAACATGCCGAAAAGGAGATAGCGATGAGCTCATTTTTGTGGCCAGGAGGAAAGATCCAGGCAGAATTCAGCATAATTTTCAACTAAAAGATTTAGATTGGAAAATCCTCACTAGAAACCACTACTTCTACGTTAATACAGAAATTTCTCAGAATCCTCGCTTTTTATCAAAAGAAAACATCATCTCAAAGTAGAGTTGATCGCTTTAAAAGGACTCCACAAGTTCCTGGACTGCTGTTAGCCAATTCTATGGCAGATAAGGGCAGAGGAAACTGCTTCTCTCAGACAGACCATGAGTCACAGCTGATAACTCAGCTGAGTGGTTCTGAATGCCATCACACACCTGGCTGAGAAGTTGTTAGGTGCTGGGAATCTGTCACTGTTTTTCCCCTTTACATTCTCCTTTCATACCTAACTCCCTGATAATCCTGCCTACACTGGTGCAGCACACAGAAGACATACCTATGCAAGCTTGTTTTGTTGGGGTGCTCTGGAATCCTTCATGGCACTTGCAGTGATAGGAGCCAGGTGTGTTCACACAGTCACCATGCACACAGGGGCTGCTGGAGCACTCATCTACATCTGCAAAGAGAAAAGCAGAAACCTGTGAGTCACCATCATGCAAGGAACTCACACAGAGCTTCCAGGATAGCCTAGCTTCTGTGAACTGCTGTGTCCATCAATAGCATGGCCAGCAAGGGAGAAAGCAGTCAGACTGTGCTGGGGAGCCCAGACCTGGAGCTGCTGGGAGGATAAAGCCAGTCAGACCTGAGTACACAATTATGTAAAAAATATAGTTAAAGAAAGGGATCTGCAGTTGGGAGACTGGGCAACTTATCCTCTTGCATTTCTTCTTGGAAGCTCCATCCACTGAGCAAAGCAGAGGGAATAAAAGTTTGCTCTACACTGGGATGATGTTCAAGCAATGTCAAGTAGCTAAGCCAATGGCAAGGTTATAGCTACCAAAGGAAGCTGTCATCCTTGTTGGACAGATAAATAGTTCCCATCTTCTTCCAACTTTATTAGCTGACATGAGCCCAATGCATCCTCTCGTGAGGAACTGTACAGAATGTGAGCTGTTGGGGCAGTTGCTCGAGGTGGTATTGGGAACAGGCATGGTGCTGGGGCACACTGTGTTCAAATGTATCCAGCAAATTTCACTCACCAATGCACTCTCCACGCACATCCTGCTTATAGCCCATGTTGCACTCACAGCGGTAGCTGGATGGGGTGGGGATACAGCGTCCATTCAGGCACAGATTAGTGAAATGCTTGCATATATCAATGGTCTGATTTAAAGTTGCAGTTCCTGGAAAGCACAAAGTGGCATCAGATAGAGAATTACAGCTCCCTTCCTTTTACTCCTATCTCCTTGAAGCAGGATCACTAAGTCCACCATGATGCTGCAGGCACAAACCCAGCTGCATCAGAACTCTCTGTGGGCGCTGTGATACTCGGTGTACCCCCACCCTATGGGTATGCTTAGGATTGCACAGAAAACACAAAGGGGATTAATATTTATTTACATCCAGTGCACTTTTACAAGCCTCAGTTCTTGGCAATGAGCTACATAGAGATGTGTATAAAAAGAGTGTCTGACACAGTGGGAAAAACAGTTTGTTTAGGGGAAGCAGAGAGGGAGGCAGTGATGTGAGAGCATCATTCCTGTTTGGTAATTAGAAAGTTATTCCGCACTGGAGCCAGCTTCAGCTTCCTTGCTCTGCCAGGAGACACTGTTTGATCTCCTTCTGGGCTCAGTATTCTGCACAGCATTAGTGTTACATCGCATCACTCCCTCAGTGTCAAAATAAACCCTGTATCTGGCTAACAGCACTAGTGCTCTGCTCATGTGTACACGGCTGAGGACAGGGCTGGCACACAGGCAGACATGCTGCGTATGTTCTGACACAAGCAGCCAAACCAGGTCAGCAGAGTAAGACAGTAATTTTAATTACCAATGCTTGAGCTTCCCGGGCCCATTCCAGGCAGGCCTGGGATTCCGCCTTGTCCATTTGCCCCATTTGGTCCGATGCCTCCAGGCCCGTTAAGTCCTGGCCCAACACCATTGGGCCCAAATCCAGGAATTCCTGGAAAGTTCCCAGGGAACCCTGGCACGACTGGGAGTCCTTCGATGCAAAGCCTGCGGTACTCATCTGAAACAAAGCAGCTGCCTTAGTGCTTGTCCAAGAGTGCAATAAAACCCTTCCTGCCTCTGCCAGAGTGCAGGGAACAGAAGCAGAGGGATGGATAGGCACACAGCAGACAGGGTGGGTACTAATGGGAACATGGTAGGTTGGTGAGGAGGGTTGTAATGCCCAACACACTAGAAAAGATGGTAAGATTCAGCCTGCAGGGTGTTTGTGTTCTTGTGGTGTGTTGGGCAGTTGGCACCAGGAGTTCCTTTCAAGCAGGAAAGGACAAGACACGGAAGGCTGCCAGACTGGGACTGTAAATCTCTATCCTTCCCCGAGGAGGGTTTGCCAGTAATAAAGGAAAAAAGGCAGAGAGATATAGATAACTACAGTGTTGCGTCTTCTGATGGCCTCCCGATGCCTGATCTCACTGTTGTTTGGCCCAATTGGTTATGGTGTTATGGTGAAAGCCATAGAGAGCGAAAGGGGAAGGGGATAAACTCTTGCCTCAGCTGAACTCACCTGGCTCACCTTCAGATGAATGCCAGGCATAAGATCCATCATTCCCATGTGATATTTCTCTGAGTGTTATGCTGACAATTCACCATGTCTGTGCATCCCTGGGGTGTCACCAGGATAATAGAGCCACAAGTTGGCCCAGCAGCAGGTGGAGAACCTTTGTGTTGCACTTACCGGACCCCCGGACAGGGCACATTTCTGGAGTTTGACCGATGGCCCAGCAACGTCCTGAGTCACAGCAGCACTGCATCTTGGTGTATTGGCCAGGGAGGTCCCCAGCACAGCGGCCCCCAATCAGAGCAGAGAAACATGTCCCGACCCGTTGGTCTGCAGAGAGGAGGAGGAGAAGGAGATAATTTAGAGGATGACTTCTCCATACTCTCAAGTCACAGGGGACTGTTTCCAATGATGTGTCTTCCTGCTATCTAATATCCAAATCTGAACTTCTGTTCTTCCTGATCCTCCCAGATTCTGATGTTCTCCAGCACCTTCATCTAGAGCACACTGAGACTGTGGGGGAAGCTTCCTTCTCCAGGATTAGATCTCACATTCCCATTTAAGTCCCTATATACTACAAGCAGCCTGACCAAGAACCAGTAGGCAAGCAAACCCCTTTCCATTGGGTTTTCTCCATTGGCTGAACCTTGTAGGAAGAAAAAGTTGACCCAGTAGATTTTGGCTGAATTCTTTTAGAAGAAAGTAGATGGGATCCTCCACTTCATCTCATATTTCCTCATTTGATTTTAAAACACATTTGAGTTTGCAGGCTGAATTGCTTGAGGAACCCTTTGGACCCCTGACACCTCTAAATAAGGACTGGGACAAAGCCTCTCCTTACCATTTCATGGATCACATACTGCATCAAAAGTAATTCAGACCACCAGTGAAGTCTAGAATCAAGGCAGGCTTGGTGAAAATGGAAGTCAGTATACTTGGAAACACCTTTAATGCAATTAAAGTATTACCAAATCAGATGAAATAGCAGAATAAGAGTTAGTCAATATCTAGTTACGGCAACAGGCAGAAATACAAAACCTGGAATCTTCCACTCATTTGTCTCCTGTCCTTGTTTCTCAAGCAAATTAATGAGGGGGAAAAGTCTGGTCTGATTTGTTGTTTGTGCCTTTAGACTGACATTAGCCAGCAGGTTGACATTTTCCTGAAATATAATTGAAATTAATTACATAGAACTGTTTGATCTGTGGCCTGTGGTTACATCTCTTCCCTAATCACAACTCAGGGACTTGCTGAGGACAGTGACCCCATTTAAAGACAAGGTGACTAAACCAGCAGGTCCTTCCTTAGCCATTCTGCAGCACTGAGCTCAACATTAACCATTCCTCTAATCAGAAACATCATCCACCAAAGACTTGCAGAAGGACAGACTTGGAGAAGGGAAATTTGAGCAAGGGGATTAGAGAGGAGAGATCCCACATGGCCCTTCTGTTCTTTAGTGGGATGATTGCTGTCATAAAGGCAGTGATACATGGTGACAGCCAGCCAGGTAATGAGCAAGAAATTTTTTGGAGAATATAACCTTGTTTCCTACAAACAGACATTTGCTGACAGGTTTGAGAAGGCAGAGAGGTCACTCTAGTTTGAGTAATGGAGGGGATGCTCACCTGGACAAATGTTTGTTAAATTCAGCTGTCTTTGCTGCAATTTGTAATAATCTCTCTCAGAAATGAAGGCCAGAGCTAATTGAAAACCCATCCGGAGCTGCCTTGGGCAGAGGCAGGGGTGGATGGAAAGAACAGTGGGTCCCGGCAGTTACTCAAGGCAGTAAACGTGCTGATGTTACCCAAGGAAAGATAAGACACAAATCTCTGTCAGAGCTTTGCTGCATTATTGGGAAAAAAAGAGCAAAGAAAGCAATGTGCAGGAGTGCTGACTTGCAATGTGCTGGAGTGCTGATTTGCAGTGAACAAGGGGACATGATGTACATGACTGGAAATGTATCTGGAAGTCTTTTTTTTCATTTGAAACCTGTACTGTTAAACTGTTCTTTAAAAAAAAGGAAGAAAAAGAAAGCTCACAGCCTGCTAGAGCTGCCTGCAAAACACTGAGTCTGTCTTTTAAATGAATGAAACTGTTATGAACACATGTGGAACTGGATTCCTTTTGTCAAGCACAGGTGGTTGAATCATTCAATGAATATTCATTTCAAACTATGATGGACTTTCTCCAGCTACAACACTGTTTGTGTTCTCACTGAGGAAGGCAGCTAATGAGATTTGGGATCAACTCAAGCTCACTGTCTTGCTGTTTCAGCTGCAGAAACCACAGGAGATTATTCAAATGCAATAAAAAGATGTTTACTAAAAAGGGAGGGGAAAAGGACGGGAATATACCAAGGTTGCCACTATAAAGTCATAACATAGGCAGTGTGGGTGCCCCATGATATATGGGCCACATGTGGCCCTTTCCAGTGTAAATATCTGAGAGGTAGTAGCCTCTTCTGGTCTCTCCCAGTGCTGTTCTAACCGTGGCCACATTATTTATTAACCTTCAATTTTGCAAACAATTTCTTTGATTGATTTCACAGAGCATAATTCATGGCTTTAAACTCTCCAAATGAGCACTAAAACCCCTTCAACTGTTATAAACAGGGTTTGTGAAATATGGACCCTGGGGCAACAGCACTTTATAGTAACTGTGCATTTTGCCAGAAAAAATATTGCCTATCCCAAAATGTGACAGCACACTAGCTCAGGGAAATGGCTGCAGCATGATGCATTGAGTTTAGGCACAGTTACAGTTCGCTGCAGCTAACTAAGCACTGGGCTATTTTTAAAAGTTGGCTTTCTAATTTTGTTTAGTTTTCCTTTCTTGAAGCACTCGGTTTCAAGGAAAGTGGAGAAACGTTCCTTTGACTCATCAGCCAGCCATCACACCCCTCAGGGCTCATGGCAGGGCCTGGGAAACAGCAAGGAAAGGAATTCCATTCTTGTTAAAATCAGGTGCCCAAACAAGGTGACTCATACATTATACTTCACAACTTCTTTCTGGAACTGGAACATTATTAATTTTTATTGCAAATTTTTGGATAAAAAAGAGCTTGGAAATTCCTTTTTTTTTTTTTTTTTTTTTTTTTTTTTCTATATTAATTTCCAGGTCTTTTGAAAGAAAGCTGTACCTATAGTGCTTTCCACTGCGCTAACAACGATGCTTGCTTTTCTTATAACAGTTCCTCTTTATGCATCCTTGCCTCTCTAAAGGCAAATTAACTTGTTAAACAGTGAAACAAACCCTAGGATTCATTCTGACTCAAGTGAGGGCCCCTGCTGAGAGCAAGTAAACAGAGAACTGATCTATTTGTTATAGAAACTGTTGTCTATTACAAAGAGAAATGGACCATCAAATATTTAGAAGGCTTGGAAAGGAATTTTGATCTGTTAAACATGCAAGATTCATTACAGGTTCTGTAGTCTGGAGGCAAAGCAGCCCATAAGCCTGGGGAAAGCTTGCCTGGACTCGAGCCAGATCTGGAAAGCTTTGAAATAGAGCCAAAATAGAGCCAAATTGAGACCAAGTGAACATGTGTGTATGAGCTTGTCAAGTGGCACACACTGGTCCAAACAAGTCCTTCATGTAGTCTACAGGATGAGGGATGCAAGACAGTCATTTCCATATTGGCCTGGAAGTCATTTTGTTGCCAGCAATTGTATATTGTAGCTGGAAGATGGGCTATAGGATAATGTGTAAGAGCTTTCACAGCAGCTTTGTGAGCTGACAGGCTCAGAATATGTGCAGGAATAGATGCCTCCATTGCATTGCTCCATGCTTGGGAAGCACCTCCTTCTCTCTACTGAATAAGGAAGGAAACCAGACAGCCAACTCAGTTCAAAGTTACTCAGTCTTGAGAGTCTGAGTTCCATGAGATGAGGCAAAGTGTGTCCTAAGCCCCGCTGAATATTAGCTTAAGGCAGTAGAAATTTATGAGCCGTTACCTGTGGTCTAAGCAGGAAGGAGGAGGGAATGATAAAAGTCACCATTTATTTGCATTGGTTATGCAAACATCTAGAGCAAGCTCTTCTGTTCCTTCACCTCCGCAAAGGAAGAAGATGAATGTGCAGTTGTAGAATGTTCCCCATAACCAGGCCCCTCTTTGCTCCAGGAAGGCCTGTAGGCGTTCTCTTAGACCTACACACTGAGCCTTGCACTGATCACAACCACACTCTGTGCCTGCAAATTCAGTGGCAGGGAGAGCAGTGATGTCTGGCTGACATCTAATGTGGAAGAAAAGGAGTAGGAGCACAAGGATTCCTCTTGACCTGCTGTAGGGAGCCTGCTTTGGTGGGGGAGTTGGACTTGATGATCTCTGGATGTCCCTTCAAACCCCTACAATTCTGTGATTCAAACTGACCACTGTCCTATTCAGACACCTCCTGCCTCAGTCCTCCTTCCAGTGTCCCCAGCAGGACACCCATGAAACAATTCAAGCACTGCAGTCCAAGTTAGTTTCTCTGGAAGGGAAATGGCAAAAGCCCTGGTCCACAGGAGCCAAGGAGAAGAGCAACGAAGTCTGGGACAGTGATGTACATGTAAGGACAGAACACAAACCCAGCATTTTTCAGCTACTGCATGAACAATATGTCCTTTTGGAATGATCTCTGAATCATCGCCATGGTGTGAATTCTGGGTTTCACAGCTAGTTAACATCTTACCAATGCAGCGGGATCCATCATGGCTGGTCATGAAACCACGTGGACATGTGCACACGTAGCTGCCTGCTGTGTTGGTACACTCTCCACCATCACACACGCCAGAGATTGTGCCACACTCATCCACATCTAGAAAAGAACAAACCAACAGGGATTATGTTTCCTTGCATACCATTTCCTACCTGCAGCATGGCTTCTGGACCAGAGCTGAGACCACATAGGACAGCTGCTGTGTTAAGGACTGCCACGGGATGCTTGTGTGAACTACAGTGATGCATCTCAGAACCAAATAAGAAACTTCTGTATGAAATGGGAGTGGGTTACTCAGAAGGCTACTGAGCCTCTTCCTGTCCAGTGTGAAAGTGAGAAAAAAAAAGAGTTAGGAAGGAAATGTCTGACTGTAATCTCACAGTGCCATGCAGTGGCTAGTGATGCTAATGCAGGACTGAAGACATATGGGAAAAATACACAGCAGAAACAGGTGGGCGATGTTACCTCTGAAAGACTATTCCTAGACGTCACAGCTCTGCATGGTGCCAGCTCTTATAGCAGGATATTAATTACATGGAGTGGTTCTGAGTCCAGGGGAATGACTCAAGCCTGGAAAAAGCTGACTGACATAAAGGGATTTGCAGGACTCAGTTCAATATCTATGCAAGAAACTGTGGGGATGTGGCTGGATCATAAATACAAGAAACACAAAAATGATGCTGACATCACAATGCCCTACAATCTCAAAAAGAAAAGATGAAAGGTGAAATTCAGGATGGAATCAAGTAGGTAATTTTATAATGATAGTAATTAAACCTTTGTTTTGGTACCCAGGGAAAGGGCTCTCCAATACTCAGGTTGAATTCAACTCATCTAACCCTGCAGTATTGGTCAGCTTCAACACTAATTGAGCTTTGGCTGCACTAATTTTCTCCCTACAATGGCAAACAGCATCTCCATAGTTCTCTCATGTGGCCTGACCTTGCTTCTCATGTCCATGTCATCAGATATCAAGAGAGAAAGATGGATTCTTATTTGGTTTCTCAGTAACTCTGAAATTATACTTTTGAAAGCATAATTTCTGCTGCCTTTTACACAAAGTAAAAGATATTGCCTTTATCCTTGCAGTGTTCTTTTATCTCTTTGATGTTCAGAGTTCTTGCAACAGATTACATGACTTGAAACCTGGAAAGACAGTAATGCAAATCTATAGAAAACACTTCCCCCACATGGGCCCCTGCAGGGAATGAGATTTTATCACTACAGCCTACCCTGCCATTTAATAACAGGCCTGTGTTCGGTTACAATTTGCAGAACACTCGAAGTGAAAGACCTTTATAAAGCAAACGCTGACTGAACTATTAGAAATAACTATTTAAAACATCCACATATCTCTCAAAGTTTGCCCTGTCAGAGATATGGACGCCAGATGACATTGGTACTTGGAATGTGTTCCACCCAAGAAAATGTATCATGTTGGGAGCAACAGCAACTTGTATTCCATTCTTAAGGAAAAACAGAGTTCATTCAAAAAGTTAAATGAAACTGCAACATTGTTTCTTGAGAAACAGAGCTTCAGCCTTTGCTTTTCCCCATCACATCTACCTTCTTTATTATACTGAACCACCTCAGAGTTTTGATTCATTCAGTGCTGAAGTCCTTGGGGGAGCTTGACCCACCTTGACAGACACATATGGGCACCTCTCATGAACACCCAGCTGCCAGTTCTGGCTAGGGAATTCTTCCAACTTCAACCTGGCTACTTCATGACTTTTCCAACTTTCTGCTAAGAATTAAAGCAATATTCTTTGCACTCCACTCTTCAGACAACGGCAGAATTCATTGTAAACGTTGATTTTGGATCTGGTCTCCCATTTGCTGGATTAGACTTGGCCCGATCACTTAACACTGAAGATGCTGGAAGCCAAAGGCTACAGAGCTTCAGAAAGAGAGCTGCAGCCTGAAAAGCCCATCCAACTTGGGTGCCCACAGACATGCTGAAACTCCAGCCTTCCCATCTGCTAAGAATACAGGAATTGATGAAGAAAACATCTCTGTGTCACGTAGCAGAGGTCATGCCTCATCAGCCCTCTTCTCGTGCACCACACGGGACTTTCAGGCCTTCCTTTCCAAAAAGCACAAAGAAACCACAGAGGAGAGCAACACAGTCCTCCAAACCATACTAAATCCATGGAAATGAGCTTTTAATAGATATAAACAATGAGCTCTTTTGTAGACATTTTGTAAGAAAATTGAAAACATGCTAATAAAATGGCTATCGTGTTCCATTTGGGAGGAAAATGGGCTGGCGCACCCTCTCAGCTCATGGAAAATACAGGAAAACTCCCTCCAATTTTTAAACATGAATGAGATTCAAAAGAGTAAAAAAAAAATTAAAAAAATTAAAAAAAAAATAGAGCTTTGTCTTCATCAGAAAATTCAAAATGTTGATTGGATGTGACAAGAAGACTACTAATAGAAAGGGGTTAGTAAAAAGAGGTGGGCTTTGTAATTAATAGATCTATTCCTCTTTGGCCTGTGTCCTGTGGATGCAGATGACTGTCAAAAAGGATCTGTCCTGGATGGATATAAACAGAGCTTGTTGCACACAGCATACAGTGCCTTTCACCTCCTTGTCTGCTTTTTGTCTATGCGCTTTACTACATCTTGTACCTTATCGTTCTAGAACAATTTTGGTTGTAGGACACATTGCTTTTGGGGCATTGGAAAGCATCTTGGGTGACACATTGGCATTACATACTTCACTGATAACACAGTGAGCTAGAAATCTTGTCATGCAATAGAGGAAGTGCTATTAAGAAGTGAAATCATTGGATTTAGCTGTTAAAATTATGAAAGGAAATGATTTACTCAGCCAGTGGTTTCACCCTTGAGAACAAGCAAATAAATTGTTCCCTTAAGTATAATCTTATGGATGCTTACAGGGTATTTTAAGATGTTACCCTGTATAACAACCTTTTTTCCCTCTGATTTTCCTCTCTGATAAAGATCTTTGTATAAGGAAGATGTCTGATTTCAGGTGGGATGTTTTTCTTCATTTTGTACCACCGTTTTCGTGTCCTCCGCAACTGTTTTCTTTCAAAGCTGTTAAGAAGTTAGCTTAACAGATGCACACCCTTCTTTCAGACCTCACACACCTCTCTTGGTGGTCTCTTCAGCAACTGAGGAAATATAAGCTATGGAACAGACGCTGTAGATGCTGGAGATGTCTCTTTTTATGGCTGTTCAGGAAGGAGAGTGAAAGGAAGCTGTTTATGGCTGCATCATGCTACTTTTGCAGGCATTCTGGGAAGTGAGGACCCACGCAGAGGCCCCTTGCATCTGGATGACAGATTCAGACAATGGATTGTTTTTAATCTTGGTGTATAGAAAATTCCAGCTAAACTGATTTCATATGTGCTTTGTCTGGTCCCTGGCCAGCATGGGTGAGGCAGACCAAGGCAATGAGAAAAATTTTTTTGCATACTGAATTTGGGCCCATGGTTCTAGTACAGCCCAGCCTTGGCTCACTGACTAGTCAAATTTCTTAGGACATAATTTGATGTGGGGAACTGGTTTGTTGCCTGAGATCTGTGTTTAAGGACTGTTTGGGATTCTACCATTTCATGGGTGCTAGAGAACTGCAAGAAATCCTCCTCTTCAAACTTCAGAAAGTCTCATGGCATCCTGCCAATAAAAATCCACCAACACAGATGTTTTCTCAACATAAAAGACTGTCCAGCCCCCATCGAAGATTAACCTCCATAGGTGTGTCTCACTTTGGAAAAGTTTTTCTGAAGGGCTGAACCCAGGTCGCATGGCATGCATTGACATAAACACTGTTAGAATTATACCATCAGTGAGTATGTCTGAATATGGAAACAGTCACTTGGAAATAGTGATTTTGTTTCTTTTTCCCCCTGAGAAATGACTCTTAGGAGGAACCCCACAGGAAATGCATGCTGCAGACCCACAGTGTTAGGAAGGTGGGTTTTTGGCATCCTGACTGCTTCTAATAGCTAGCTACCTACAGATCTGCCGCTGTAAATAACTTTGCCACCTGGGAACAAATTCCAGGTTAAACATCTGGATTCTAGTGCATTCATCATCCCTTGTCTTTGCTACAACAGAGCCTTGGAGAGGAATGAAAGGCAAGTGTAATTCCTGAAGCCCAGCTAGGTGGGATGCAGTTGCACGAGCACAATGAACACATTCCATCCTTAAAATGGCATACGCAGGCCAGCAGGATTTCATTACGGTATGTGAGAAAGAGCTTTCATATTCAAGACAGGGACAGTTTAATGTTGTTTTCCTTTTCATTTGTCAGATGTTTGGAAAACGCAACAAGTGTTTATTCCTTTACTTCTGAGAAGTGCAGCCTGCCTGGCAAGGCACAAGAACTGCTGCAAAACATTTTGGGACAGCATGTTCTTCCTATGGAGGTCTGCACACCTCTCAGAGAGCACTGTGAGCAGTGACAGAGAAGCAGCTGAGGTTGGACACTAAGGAACTGGAGCTAGGCTATCAAAACAGCATCGAGCACCCAAATTGGTGGCACTGTGAAGGATAACACTGAACATACACAATTCTAGTCTGTGCCCCACGTTTTATAGAATCATCACAGAGTAGGATCGCAAAATGGCCTGGGTTGAAAAGGACCACGATGCTCATCTAGTTTCAACCCCTCTGCTATGTGCAGGTGTTACCATAACAGTGGTAACACCCTGGGACAAGAATACTGAGCATTATGATGAAGCTGTGCAGATGTCTGCAGTCTTACCTTCACATCTGTGGCTGGTCTCACTCTGCTTGTGTCCTGCAGGGCATTTGCACTCATAAGAACCCACTGTGTTGATGCAGTTACCACCCTGGCAGAGTCCAGGAATGGCTTGACATTCATCCACATCTACAGGAAGAAAAAAAATAAATAGTAAAGACATTCGAAATTACAGCCATTGAAACAGGTGAAGGTTCATCTTAGAACAGTGAAGAATAGGTTCTATGAGAAATAAGAAACCTTACTCCAAGTAGGTGAACTTACATTTTTCAGAGCAATTACTTAGATTACATTACCAATAAGGATGTAAAGTATTGTTGGCATAGCTACACAAACAAAAAGGGAGAAAAAATTATAATGTTTTCCAAAGCCAGCACCCCCAAGCTCACCAACAACCTTGGAGGACAAGGTTATGATCAGTGTGGCTGCTCCTTCATGGGAGTAGCTGAGTTCATTCCAGGCTGGTAAATGCCATTATATGTTCATGGCATTTACCTTGGCAAGCTCCAGTACGAATGTTGGGAATGAAACCTCGTCGGCAAGGGTGAGGCTGGGCAGGACACATCTCACAGGGGTGACCCCAGGCCCGTCCAATGGTGGCACAACACATGGTCTTGGTACAGACGATTCCACTGAGTTGTCCCTGACACATCTGGTTATTTACTTGGCTAAAGCAGGGACCAGTACGATAGTCTGAGGGAAAATAAAAACAACCACAGGTTAGATCATGATACAAGCACAGGGTTGTCTGTCTAAGCAGCCTGTCTAGTCATATTGGGTCTATTTCTCATCCTACCAGCCAAGTTGTTTAAGTGCAGACTCACAAAATTGTAGAATCACAGAGTCACCAAGGTTGGAAAAGACTGATCTGTTGCTAATTTTAATGGGTCCAATTACTAACCATTGAATGAGGTACCAATCAAGCTTGCCTTTAAGGAAATAAATATGCTTAAGAGGCATCAAAAACCCTGCTACAATCTACATATAGGATCGCATCTTCCAGCCTTACAGCAACAGCATCCACTGGTAGAACATGGGTGAATCCCAGTTTTTCCACCTGCAGGTAAAGCTCTCATTAAAGGGGCTGAAGGAAATATGGGATCAGGTCTTATTTTAGGAAGAAAAGCTTCAGTCAGACTGAGTCTTTCCAACTCTATGGGAGAGACTTTCAACACAGCATGGCCATGCACATCCAGTCCTTTACCAATCAATTCTAGATTTAAAGAACAACACACTAGCTCACTGCCTGGCTTATCTCCTCCAAAAAATAGGAAACAGCAAATCCTCATTACAGGACAGACATCAGGTTTCCTCCCAGCATCTATCAATCATCAGCTTCATCAGTGCATGGCTCTCACTTTTCTTTCTTGCCCTATTAACATCAAAGCAGACTGTGCTCAGTGCATTGCTCTGTGGACTGCTTATCTCCATGAGTCAGATTAGGTTACTATTCATATCCTCATCTCAAGCAGCCCACAAGGAGTGAGAGTGCTCCAACTGCAGAACGTACTAAGGAATCAGAGCTGCAGCATCAAAGTGTTTGTATAAACCATAAGAAATTAGATTCCTCATTATGCTCTTTGTTTTCAATGCTCTCCTATCCCCAGCCCCACTCTGACAATATGACTTCAAGCACCAGTAAACCTAAACTATGGACTGTATGGGGAATGGCTGTTTATGAGGGTGGACAGTGATAAGACAAGGGGGAATGGTTTTAAACTGAGTCAGGGAAGGTTTAGGTTGGATATCAGGAGGAAATTCTTCACAAAGATGGTGGTGACGCACTGGAACAGGTTGTGGATGCCCCATCCTTGGAGGCATTCAGGGCCAGGCTGGATGTGCCTCTGGGCAGCCTAGTCTGGTGGTTGGCAACCCTGCACAGAGCAGGGGTGTTGGAATGGGATGAGCATTGTGGTCCTTTTCACACCAGGCCATTCTATGATTCTATGATTATATGAAAGCCTTGTGCCAACACTCACCAGAGATGCCCTTTATAATTTGTTTAATCTGTACAAATGTGGCAATCTTTTAACACTCATGTCCTGCTCTCTTTTTTTATCTCCACTAAAGGAAACCATTAAATAGAACTGGTCTCTCTCCTCACGGATTCATTTTCTTCTACACTAAGTCTTTCCCTCCTATATCAATGTAATGTAAGTTCATGTTACCCAACATGTCAAGCAGAGGGAGGAAATGATGCTAAGATTCCCTGAGTACTTTGCTATTACTGTGTTTACTTCTGAAGTGGAGCATTTCCTGAATGAAGTGTGAAGGTAGTTGGCTTGCTCCCTTACAAAGCAGCCTCTTACTGGAGCTCCGAGCTGCTGAACATGCAACCTGTGGTGTGTACAGCAGCAGAAACTATTCCTGAAGGCAATTAAAAACTGCTTTAGCTACCTGTCATTTTCCTTGTAGTCACAGAGAGCTGTGCATGATCTGTGCTGCTTTCAAACCTGTCTCCTTGTTACCGGAGACATTCAAGGATGCTTGTAAATATGCCACATACCACGGCTGACTTAAAAGGTGAAACTGAACAGAAATTCCACAGTGATTACGTCTCCAGTAAGTCTGGTGCTTAAGGACTTACCGTGCCCAGTGATGAAGCAGGTCTTCAAATTATCCTTGGAAGGGTTAAATTCTTTACTGCCACTCTACTGATTACCAGTAAGTCAGTCACAGCCACCCCACCTGGCTACAAATTCCCAGCCTTTCCAGCCAGGAGTCTCTTTGAGAAGTGTAATTTTTAACATCCCCTAGCCAAGCAAGCACTCTGCTTGTCTTGGCAGGGTAGAACTGTGTATACACAGCTGGAGAGCTTGTTTTGTCTCTTAATACAAGTCTGGACCAAACCAAATCTCTATAGGCTTTCTAAAAATGCACTCTTTATTTAAAGAATTTTATACATTACAAGATGTCTCCAAAGTTTGCCTACAGTCAGTTCCATTTTGCCTGCCTCTCCCACCCTCTCTTCCATTACTTCTCTTACCAATTACAGAATGAAGTCCTTTGAATTTTTAAGCCTGTCCTGGCATTGCTGTGCCCCTCACACTCAGTACAGGGCACTGCACTGGGGGTGGGCAAGAGGTTGGGAAGGGGGTATAGGAGAGATGGGACTTGAACTGACCAATGGGATATTCCATGCCATATGACTTATGCTCAGCAGCAAGACCCCAGGAAAAGGAGGAAAGAGGAAAATAAAATGGTTCTGGGTGTTGCCTTGCCTCAGGCCCTACTTCCTAGGAAGTGGCTGGGCATCCTTCTGCTTCCATCTTTGTACTGAACATAATGGAAAAATTCTATACTGTCAGCTGTGCAAGTGAAGAGATGATCTTCTGTCACGAGACAGTTTTGATGCCTGTAGTAAACTTTTTTCAAACTGAGTTTACTCCTAGAATTAGGAATTGGAATCTAGGAAACTGAGCAGAAATTCACTCAGAATCAAGTATCCCTGGCATACATAACTGAATATACAACTCCTGTGTTCATCCAGTGATAATATGAAGACGTTTCTTACCTCTCTCACACTGGGGGCCAGTAAATCCATAAACACAAGCACAACGATTTGGTCCAATGCAACGACCTCCATTCTGACAGCTATTTTCACAGACAGCTGTTTAGAAATAGAAATGGAAATCAGTGATTTCTGCTCTCAGGGAAATGACAGTGCAAGCTGTGTAGCGCTGGAAGAACTCAGGATATCACCTACTTTGTGTTATTTACCCATCAAGAATCTCTTCCACGTAGTGAATACATAGAGAAAAGCATGATTTTTTTTTTTTTCCTTTCCCCTCGAAAATAATTTCCTGTTTATGAGTGAAACCATTTATAAAAAGGCTATAAACTCCCGTTTCACTAGAGAGGATTTCCTGTGCTCTGGAATCTCAGCTCATTCAGGTCAGCACTGGGATTTAAATGTCAAGGTCAAGATGAATTTATACAAATGCGAAACTGCATGGACAGTTTAAATCTAAGGAGAGGAGAACAGGAAGACAATAAAATGTGAGAAGAGACCAGTCAGCCATTTCATCCCATGCATCTGAAGCAAGGAAGAACCAGAGGCCATTGTGATATGGCAGCAAACAAACATTCCTTGACTTCAGACTAGTCCTGCTATTCTAAGTTGAAAATCTGCTGTCAACATGATGGAAGTGAAGGCAGAGCACTTATGTCACTGACTAGGCTTTACTAGCTGAAAAACCTGCATGATGTGAGCAGTTGCTGGTTGTGACAGGTAAGAATGTGAGCTACTGAAGAAAGTTAGAAAGAGAAATTTGGTTTCTTCTATGAACAATCCAAATTCTACTGTAGGAAGTGTGTGGTATCACTAGCTTCCAAAATGGAAACGTCTTCTTCAGACCTATCTTCTTCTATACCCACACTAGCTGGCATTATCTTGCATTTGAATACAAGATGGAAGTCCACAGTCATCTGTGACACAAGATCAAGTGCTGCAGAGAGTGCCAGTGAGAGGCTGAGAGGGGCCAGATGCCACAGAGCTATTAAAACCTCAGTGCTTGTTGGGACTAATTAGGGCTGTTAAGGTATTTCCTAAAATTCCTGTACCTCACCCTTTGAGCGACTCAGTTGCCTAGCACCACTGACACACTGAAGATGATACATAATATCCCCTGAAAAGTGAGATCGGCAGCAATCTTGTACAGTACTTGATTGTGGCCATTACTAGTTTAGTGCCAAGTGCCAGGGAGCAGAGGCCAGGTACTGCTGCATATCACAGCCTTCAAAGGTTTCACCCATTTCAGAGCTGAGGAAGCTGAAATCAGCTTGGCTGGAAAGCTGCCAGTGGCATCCCACCCTGCCAGTGATGTGCTGCCAATATCTAAACTGTTATGAAAACTGTACTGAGGATATTATAGGTGGAGCTGGTAGCAGCACTTAATAAAGGTTGCTTAGCACGCTCCAGTATAAGCTCTGGTTTACTGTTACTTACAATTTTCCCAAGCTTTAACTGTTCAGAATGAAATTTTCCATATGGTGTGTCTGTCTTCACTTGAACTTTTTGGAAAGCTCCAGCAAAAATGAATCAGTTGTAGCTGAGGATAAGCTTAGGGAAAATATGGTCTTTTGTCCGTCTTAAAGAAACTTCTCATGGATTTCACTGAGAACCAAAGCGGTTCTCACATTCATACAGGGATTTGAAATTTGCCTGTAAAATTTCATTTGATCAGAGATTCTTTAATATTGTAATTTAATATGCCTTGTCCTTCTGCATGCATACAGCTGGTGTTGCAAGTACTTACGCTGACCACAGTACGTTCCGGTGTAACCTTTCTGGCAGAGGCAAGATTCCTCATTGCAGCTTCCACCATTCATGCATCTGACATTGCAGGTTTGGACTGTGGAGAAGAGCAGAGAAGTATTACAAGACAATGCAACAAATAACCCATGGCAGGAGGTGCACACCTCATGTGTAACTTTCTTAATCTCTCTCCTCTCAGTGCACAGGTGATGTTAAATATGCCTTCAAGTTAAATGAAATCACTGCTGAAGCCTCACTAAAGATTTTGTGCCCACAATGGGTTAAAGGCTTGTGCTTTTACTAAGGTAACATTACTCCAGTGTTTGTTACAACTATAAACACTGTAGCCTGTTCTGTATTCCCTGGACACAAGACATTTGTACTGTTCTACAGCTGGAAGTATTGCACTGTTGAGGCAGGGACAAGACAGGAATGTTACAGGCAGTGTAACATTATGAGCAGTGTAGGGGAGGTGACCATGACAAGGTGGGATTGCTGTCTTATGGCAAGCAGTCTTTAACAGAAATAGGAATCATTCTATGGAAACCAGAGGCACTCAACAGGATCTACCCTGATTAAACACCTGAATTTTTTGTCTTTTCAAAAGGATGCAGCTCACGTGACTGAGAGTAGGGGCATATTTACTCTAGAGTAATAGAGTTTTTGCTCTATTTTCAAGATATGCTTTTCTCATTCTGGGTTATTTAATCTTTAAAACATTTTCTTATTACAAGCATGTCAAATGCTATGAGAGGAGCTGGGAGTAGAATTTATTCTGTGAAGGAAAACCATAAATTTTAAAGGTATTTCTCTTCTTTTTCCAATGACCATGTGGCCTTATTAATGAGATTCATCCCATACAAAAGAGGGCTTTTAACAAATCTGCAAAGAAAACCATGTATTATTTATTCTTTCTCTGTTAAAGTTCAGCTTCCACTGTAGATTATGGAGCAGTGAATGTGAATAATGCACTCTAGGAAAACAACAGTAATACAGAAGAAACAGGCAGTTTTATACTGATGGAAACACAAAGCCAGTACTAGCTTTAACTGCTCCATTACTATACAATATTAAAGGAATGTGATATTAAAGTAGAAGAGCCCCAAAGGGGATATTTATTACTAAAGACTGACTTACAAATACAGATCAAACAGCTTTCATTTGTTACTGCAATGCCTGGAACAATGCATTCTTTCTTTGTCAAAAATGACAACTCAAATTGCAAGTGCCTTAGGTTATAGCAAATTAAGTGAAAACTGTTTTTCAGCACATACATCACAGTTCCTGTCTGTCAGAATAGGAGGGGCTGGGAGAGCTGGGGATGTCCATCCCCCAGAAGAGAAGTCTCCATGGAGATCTAAGTGCTGCCTTCAGTATCAGAAAGGGGCTGTAAGAAGGAACGGGACAGACACTTTAGTGGAGTCTGTTGTGACAGGACACAGGGAAGTGGTTTCAGACTAAAAGGAGGGAGATTTAATTTGTGCATAAGGAAAAAGTCTTCACAATAAGGGAGATGAGACATGAAAACAGGTTGTCCAGTGATGCATTGGATGCCTGTCCTTGGAGACAGTTAAGGCCAGGCTGGACCAGACTGTAAGCAACCTGACTGAGCTGTGGATGACCCTGATCACTGCAGGGGAGTTGGACTATCCCTTCCAACACTAACAGTTCTGTTGTCCTATGACTTGGCAGCTTGAAGAAGGTAGGGATTAGAAAGTGCAGCAGTGAGGAGATGCTCGGGTGAGGTTTGTGTCTTCCCTCTACATATAACAACAGCTCCAAAAGAGAAGAGATGGGGGCAGAGCAAGTGAAATATTTGCCCAAAAGGCAGCAGGAATCGTAAGTGTCCACTAAGGATAATTGCACAGTTCATGCTTTGTTCATAGGAGGCCTGACAGGAAGAAGGAGTAGAGTGAGAAGACTTGGAGCTTTGCATTCAAAACACTAAGCACATGTAAAACATGACATTTAGACATTTAATTCACACATTTCTAGTATGGTTATAATCAGTTATAATGTCTACAGTTCTTCCTATTGCTCTATGGCCAGAGATGAGGCCAAATTTAGATGAAAGCTTAATCATTAAAGAAACTAAGCTTGAGGCTTCAAAGCACTGCCCAGATCGTCAGACAGGAGACCAGCCTCTCTGGGAAACAGCTTTATTTCCAACATGTTCTTACCCTACATCCCTCACTACAATTAATCAGTGCTGGGAAAGCAATTAAATGCCACAAATCTGGGAGACACACCCAGAGACAGTAGGAAGAGGTAGCTAGGAAATGTCTGTCTGTCCACTGTCCATCTGTCAGAGCTTTTCCCTACACAGTCTGCCGTGCCTTGCATTCAGTGCTTTATGCAAGGGCTAAGATTTAATGAAACTGATAAAATCTAAAAGTTTGGAGTATGGACATAATGCCCAGACACTCATACAGAAATTTTCCAGCTAATTGGCATTGATTGTTCAGAGCAGGTCCTATTCCTTACTTCTGCTGTGATCCCAAAGGCCCTGAGATCCCATTGCTATCTCACTTATCTCTAGCGCTTGCACTGAGAGGTCTGCTAGATTTGGAGTGCAGAAGAACATCTTTCAACTGAAAATTGAAAGGCCTGTTGCACTTTGTCGGGATTTTCCAAGACGGCAGAGACAAAAGTTCTAGGAAAAAGAGAATGACAGCTCGCCCCAATTAACTCTTCCCATTGCACTGGATCAGTGTTACTTTTATTTTTAAGGATGTTTTATTTTAAAGGATCGGTGGCTGTGGCTGATCTGCCAGCCATCAGCAGTACAGTTTGCAGACAAGTTTTATGTCTCCTAACAGATTGCTACTATCTCAACAGTGACTTGCAAATTACTCTTTAAATGCCTTTGCTCCCTCAAGTAAGAAACCAAACTTTTTGTTATGACAGAGAGAGGCAGAGTAGATTTTATTGCCTCTGGAATGCACTGTTTGACTATTTTACCTCCCTGAAGCATTCATGATAAATGTAGATACAAACATTCCCTCAATGAATGCCAGATTTAATGAAGCCTCTGCAGAGAAACCAACCCTAACCCCGAGCGCCTGCTGAAATCCACCCCAGGCACAGAGGAATGCCAAGTCTGTGCCCAAATGTATATACTGCCTACAGCATTCCTTGCATTCCTCTGTGATTGCTAACATCTGGACCCTCATTCCAGAAACTTTTGTGTCTCCAGCACCTTCCTCTAAGCAGAGCATTGGCGAGGTCTGCAAAGCAGTGCTCACATACGCTTCAGTGATGAGCACTTTCTGGGGACATCTGCAGGGTTGAAGGGCAATGTGGCATTCTGTGATCAGATACTGGGAATTTCCTTCTTTGTGTCATGCTCTGAATGTGGTTTTGAGGTTCGAGGGGACTTGGTCTCTGGCCTTCAGTCAGATGCCTGCAAGTGATTTTATTAACAATAGCATGCCTATAGATGGGCAGTAATGGAAAATAAATTACTGAGTTGTCTCCAGCAATTGCCATGAGACCTACAAGATGCTCTAAAATCCCACTGGATTCTGCATCTTGCATAGAGTCCTGGAAAAAATAATCATCATTCTTCAAACACTGTGCCACTAGCTGCACGCATAGATCATAACACTCATTGAATTACAGCATGTCTGGGCTTGGAAAGCACTTCACATCCCCCTCATCTCCTGCTGTGGGCTGAGTGCCTCCCCATCTCTGACTGCTCAGGGCCCATCCACGGCCTGGGGCAGCTCCAGGGTTGAGGCACCCACAGCTCTGGGCACTTCCAGGGTCTCACTGCCCTCCGAGTGAAGCATTTCTGCCTGACACCCAATATACTCTCCCATCTTCTAGTTTAAAGCCATTCCTCCTTGTCTTGAATATGTTCTGAAAGAATTACCAGAGGGTTATGGGAATTGCCTGCTGGATATTTGACTGTCACTCTTCAGATTCCTCCAGTTTGTTTCTATGCAGTATTTTTCAAAAACCTCAGCCACATAAGCTCCTCCCTGAGCTTTTCAGATTTTTGTCCTGAAAGTCTGAGAGAAAAAGGCAGAAAAAGTGGCAATAAAATTTCTGCATTCCCAACTCGGCCAGCACGTTAACTTAGTGTCACTGCAGTTCACTAAAAGCACTGAGTGAGTCTCCCTGAAATTCAAATTGCAGCCTAAGCAAAGCATGAATGAATGAATGTAACACTGGAAAAAATAACTGTTTGGTAAACAACAACAGTGACAGATTTAATTACACTTCTAGGAGCGGTCAGGAATGGATGGACTCTTTGGCGGCAGTGTTGCTACTTGCTGCTTTGAAATGCAGTTTCTGAGCTTTATCCTATATGATTTCTCATATCAAAGAAGCATACATCAAAAGAAATGAATGATTTTGTAAATACTGCCCAAGTCAGCTTAGGACCTTCTGGCCTATTTTGACTGCAAAATTTTTATGAAAACACATAAGTTCTCCAGACAGAGGAGAATCATCACCACTGTTATCTTACCTCCAGCTGAGCCACAGTTGGGAGAGAGCTGTCCATTGGAGCATGTGCACATGTTTGGCCGTGAACAAAATCCATCACCACAAGAATTCCTGCAAATTGCTAGAGGAAAAAAAAGGAGACAGTGATTAACACAATCTCAGAGTGTTTTCTGATATTTGGTATGCCCAGGATATGGTTAATAATTGCAGGACACCATTCATTTGCAGTATGTGCTTACTGTGCTTCAGAACATATCATGATCAAACACAGGTACAATGATGCTTTTTGTTTCCAATAAGAATCTCATTTATTTATCCCATGAGAGCACCCTCCGAAGGACAGACTCCTTCATCACCCTATAGCTCACCTACAGAAGTGAGAATCATCAGCCAGTCCCAAGCCCCTTAATGTACTGTAGAGGTGTGTGTCAGCACTTGAGAGTATAATAATGATCTATTTCAAACAGGAAAAATACCTGTTGAAACAGAGGTGTGATCTACACAAGTCAGCATTCTGCTTTAGAAATGGGATACTGAAAGAAAGATGAAAATTCCTGCCTGTGGACACTTTCATATGATAACGTGCTTACAATGGCAGTACCTAGCTCTTGTCTAGCAGCCAAAATATTTCATCTCAATAAAGACTCTAAAATTACTTTCTCAGGAGTCACTAAAACTTCCTATGAGCAAACACGCAAGCTGTCAAGCAACAGGGAACAGCAGCAGCTTGGCAGAAGATAAAAGGCTATACACTAAATAGGACCGATTGCAGCAACCCTGCTTTAAACAAGAGTATTAGAGACATGAACACCCACCAATCCCTGCTCCTACCCCAGTGGATTATGAAATGCCTTGTCATCTGCTGAAGCATGCAGTATGTTTTCCTTCCCACGTGGCAGTGAGTTCCCTTGGTGTACTTAACAAGAAAATGGATACTCACGGACAATGCACTGGTTCCCTCCAGGCAGCGTTTTCCAGCCAGGACAGCAGTAGGAGTGGAACCTTGAGCCACAGACATTGGGTCTGAAAATTAAAAACAATTTTTTCCTGTTTCTGAAGAGTGCCATGGGATATTCAGTACATATCACTGCTGCATGAGAACAGTTGAGTAGTCTCTTAAATGACATTTTTTCTGAACACAAGTGGCAATGAACTGTTCCTATTAGCAGCCTGAGAACTACAGCCTAGGGCACTGAATTGTTGCCTACTGGTGATGCAAGCAGGTGGAAAGGGCTCAGCCTGCCAATTATTGTCAGATGCCTGGTGTGACCCCAGCAGAACTGTACTCATTGTTAAACGTAGAAGAGGGCAGACAGCACAGCATGTGAAGTTTGGAGTAAGAATGTTCTGCAGACTCAAATACGAGCCAAAAACTAAGTACAGCTACCCCAAACTTCCTGCTTAGCCCACAGCTACGTGCTCAATGCACATGCATGCATGCAGATCTTTGCCCCTTCAGCTGCAGGAGAAAGAATATACAACGTGAAGTCTCTGCCTTCTTCAGAAGGCTCTGCACTGTTGTGAAAGGACTGCTTTGTGCAACGTCCTGAAAGTAACACTTCTGCCATCCAGTAAGATCCACAGCTAATGAAACCTTGGCTACATGTAATGTGTGCTTTCCAGACAGCAAGCACAACAGCCCAGGATTTGTCTCCCCTATGTCATGGGTAACCAGTGTGCCTCAGTTGTTGCTGGCTTTCAGAAGTGGTATTTCCATTCCTTCAATCAGAGGAAGACAGAAGTGAATGAAAATTGCTGGAGCTGGGGTAATTCTCAGAGCTGCTCTGGTCTGTACAGGGAATGTTCCCTGCTGCTCAAACATTCTCATTCTTGATGGCCTCACCATCTTTCCAGGAAAAAAAAACAAAAACAAAACAATTTAAACCACTGTAGATGGTTGTGAAAGACATGTTATCTGCCCAGCACTCACTGACTGCTGCATTACCAGTAACATCTCCATGGGCACAGGGTCAGTCCTGACTGCCCATCCATACCCTGGGGTACCACCAAAAGCAATGCTGCACTTCCAAAAGCACAACTGCACACTCTCACTTCCGTGGTACTTTAAGCCTATTTATCTTGGGTGCCAGTGATCTGAGAAAACTCTTGTAAGGATTTGTGGAACAGATCTCTGAGATGAACTCAGAACAACACTGCATCTATCAGTCCCCAGATTTTGCTTATCAGCTCCTTAGAAAGACTGCTAAACAGCAGTTTAATTTCACAAGAAATGACCACTGTCTGTTCCTATTTGTAAGTACAGTCACATGGCATCTGTCTGTGGTCCATATATAGCACATTTTCTCAAGCAGTGACCAAAAATGGATGCACATAGAACAATATAAACATAAGAAATAATTTCCCCCAGTATGGCCCTCAATTCTACATTTTCAGTCAAGGATGTCCTGAGATAGATTTGATTTCTATGCATGTAGTAATCTTTGGTGAATGTTTACTCTTTGAACTTCTCTAGACTCCTCTTAACAGCTTATTATCTTGTGGGTAGCACTATAATTTCATTTAGAAGTCCATCAAGCTTGCCCAGACTCCTTAGCTTTCCTTCACCTCTTTTCTTTGCATTTTCTAGGTATCCCAGGTGACTATAAAATCTCTCGGCTGCTTCACAGTGCACCTGTTTTGGGTGAAACAATTCTGACATGTTTCATGGGATGAACCAATAGTTGCTGCCCTTCTTACGTGCTACATTTAGTTTTTATTTATCTTCCAAGATTCATTTAAGAAATATTTATGGCGAAATCAAACCACTCAGCAACAGACTTGGACAATTCTCAAAACTTCTGTTTGTTCAGCTTTAGGAATGACAATTGGCACTAATAGTACTCTAGATAAAGATGGTAAAGGTGCAGGAAGAATTTGCTGACTCCCATTTAAGCCAAACTCCTTTTCATAAAAATCAATGGAAGTATTATCCTGTCTTAGCAGCGGCAGAATCAGGGTCATAATCATGAAATGAACACACTGCTTTTTTCATGGATCTGCTCTTTATATTATTTCTAGTAGACCTAAAGTAACAGTGGAAAAAAAAATTAAACTGATTCTGGTAAAAAAAAAAAAGTAAAAGATAAAAAAATCCCGGTGTTTGTCACACAGAGTATATGGACTGATATTTTTGCTGAGTAAATAGGAGAGTTAATAATTCCCAATTACAGAACAGTAGATGCCACAAGACACATGGGACTTGGTGGTGGTTTCCCTGTGCTTTGCTCCTAGCAGGACTCCAGGCCAGTGCAGACTGGTTTTGCCTATGAACAGAGCAGCTCTGTGCTCTGCTCATCTCTGGCTGTTCACTCCAGTTGGGCATCATCCTCTCCATAAGCATTCCACCAGCAACACGGATTAGGAAAGCAATGCCAAATGCAAGAGCGGAAGTGGTGCGATGGTGAGATCCCATTATGCAAGGACAGGAGAGCTGATAACAGCTAATAATTACTGTACTAAGATGCTTGCAGAACTGCAACATCAGGGATCAAGCCAGATTAAAGTGCTGCTGGAAATCATCTGCTCTGTGCACATCTCATGATTTGGAAAAGCAGTGAAGCTGGTCTACACTGTGCCCAACTCCCTCTGACATTAAACATCGTCACAATGTCAACTTCAATTTAAATGGCTGACAGAGTACAGAATCAGCCCGAACCTCCCCCCACAAACACTGTACCTGAGCTTCCAAGCTGGGATGTGTGGGGAGTTTAGCTTATCCACACCCCACCAATTACTTCCATCTTCTGCAGTCACAGTGTGAACTTCCTCTCCATTTCCCACAACTCACTGAGATTTCTCTCTGTCTTTTTGCACAGATCAGAGCAATTGAAGAAGAGTTATGATGAAAGTATGCATGCCCTTCTTTTCAAAACATTTCATCTTCATCCATCTTCTCAATTGCAGTGGCCATTTTCTAATTAATGGGCTTGACATAATTAGTTTTGTTTAAAGTCAGGCTATAGCTGAGCCTTTATTCTGACTTGAAAAAAAAATAGGCAGCCATGAACTTACAGGAAATCACACTGCCAGCAAACAGCTCAGCTGGCTGCAGACTAATCATCTTTTCTTTCCCCATTGTTAAACACATTCTTGCTCTTGGAAACTGTTCAGTAGTTCATTAAACTAATAATCCTATTCAAATCCTACTTCACAAATGGATTTGTCAGTGCTGTTCCTTCCAGGAGACAGTGATTCTTAATTGCCCCTACTTTAATGGATTTAAGGACAGATTAAATCACAGCTTTGGCTGTGATTTATTGCTCCATGTTATTTCATTATTTGTAAAGGTATTGGTGAATAATACACTTGTTTACTTGCATTTATTTCGTTCTTTGCATTTATTTCATACTTTCCCCTTCTTAAAGGAGATTGGGAAGGGAATGCAGCACCATTTTCTAATAGAACCATACACAATCCTGCATTTCAGCAGTGGCGACAGAAACAGTGGGTCACCTTCACTGGTGCAGATTTGTACAAGTACAGCATACAGCTCTTGTTCATCACTGGTGAAAATGAACAGCTAATGGTGCTGACTACACTGAAAAAAAGTGTTTGTAGCTCAGAATTTGCTCTGTCAAGTAGTGTTTTTGTGCTCTCTGTGTCTTGTTTCAATGGAAATAAATAGGAGGCATTACTTTTGAAGTGACCTACATACTAATTGACTATGGCTTCATATAAAGCCTCTGGGCACCAAAGCAGAGTAGATATGCAATACTGCTTGGGTTTAAGTAAGGCTTTCCTGGGAAACCCATGGGGAATTACTCACGCTGTAGGTATGTGTGCTACATGCAGCAGTAGGAAGGAACACCAAAGACATGCTTGCATATTTGATTCCTCCAGAGTTGGTAAACATTTCCCCGTATGGCAAGCTGGAAAGAAGTGGAAGACACCTGGGTCACATTTCTTTGTCCAGTTCAGGAGTGATCCTAATTTCCTGCCCAAATTTAAGTCAAACAAAATGTAGAGACAGAAAAATCTGTGGTTCAATCCACTCAGGACAAAAAGGGTCACAGAAGAAAACTGGTGGAATATGAACCAGTTCTAGCTTGTTGAAGTAGGTTGCTTTAAGATCGCTAATGCATACATTACGAGGCACGAGCTCAGCCACTGTGCTCTGGCAGTGCTCCTTGCATTGCCCACCATCATTCCCTCCCTAACAACAGACTGCCCTCCCAAGAGCCAAGAAACAATGAATCTTCAGCTACCTTAATTTGTATTTGCTGAGATGTCTTTAAAAAGATCTTGCACATATCCCAGTGGAGCTTTTTCTCTTCCTACAGCAATTGCTTCAGAGGGCATTAGGAAAGCAGAGGAAAAACCAAAGAGCCAGTGGTGTGGTCCTTAACTCTCAGCAGGGGATCTGGAGCCAGACACTTCAGACCTGGTCCCAATCCTGCCTCAGACTTACTGTGTGGCCTTCAGTTGCTTACATAACAGATAATTTAGTATTGCTTTACTGCAGTGTTGGCCAACCAATGTCTGAGGCTTCAGAGAAAAGTTTTCAGAAGTCACTTCTAACTTGGGACCTCAGGCTCTATTTTTTAATGTGTATGGCATTTGGATGCTTCAGGCCCACCAAAAATCAGGAAAATTTAAGCTCTAAGTCATTTTTTAAAACAGTATCTGGTTATCTAAATCCCTGAGTTTCATAAGATCACTGGTGTCTAGTGACCTTCCCTCAGATGGAAATACCATTTCTATGCTTTGCCCTTCCTTCTTCCCCACAAGACTACATAAGACAGGGTAATCAATGAACACATGAACTAACTCCATTTCTTTCTACCTGCATTATGAAAATTGTGATCAATCACCTCTAGCCCTGGGCAGCCACAGTCTCTGCTCTGGCAGACTGTCATCCTATCCTTTGCAAGAAATGTCCTTCATCCCTTTAATCATAAAGATTTGGAATATTTTATCTGAATGCACTCAAAGATACCTGAAAGAATCACAGTAGAATTTCTTTTAGATTTTATTGGAAGATACACAGGGTAGCCCTTCTCTGTGAGTGAACTAATGACTACTTTTGGTAGCTAGTTTTGAGAAGAGCAGACCCCTAGGACAGCTGTTGTCCATCATTTCCAAAACCACCATATCAGAAACAAGCAGCTACATGCTTTTGAATTCCATGAGCAAATGTTGCAAACACCGTGACCCTGCCTGCTGCAGCTCTACTGCCAAGCTCTGTGTCCCAGCCCTAGCCCAAACATGCACATTTGACTGTCTGGACTGAGAGCATGGCACTCCATCCCATTCAAGAAGCATTCCTGAGCAAGTTCTGGAGGATTCTGGCATGCTCCAAACTTTGCGCGTGTATCACGTTCTGCTCTGTTTCTGCCCACTAACATAGGAACACATTCCAAGAACTACAGCCAGGCAGACTTAAAATAACCCAGAATCAATTCTAGGGCCAGGAACCATCTTGAGAGCTCCAGCACAAGCTTCAGTATTCTTTAACTGAGCCCCATCTCCCTGCTCAAGTGGAAAATCCTCTCTGAACCAGCTCTCATACCAATTTTTCTACAGATGAGGCCACAAGCCCCAACTTTACTTCACAACAGATGACTTAGAGTGTACACTCACCCATTAGCAATAGTAGAGAGAACAACTATCAGTGTAAAAGCAGCCAAGAGTATAACCCACAACATCAGTTGGCAGCATGACAGAGGGTGACTCCTGGGTTGCAGTCTCAGTCAACAACATCCTCACTGGTGATGGAAAGACCAGCCAGAGACATCCTTCAAGTAAATGTTCAGGATTCCTTCCACCTGCTGGCAAGATGTTGATGACTCCTCACAGAACT
The DNA here is from genome assembly GCF_039878825.1 of Excalfactoria chinensis. NCBI lineage: Eukaryota > Metazoa > Chordata > Aves > Galliformes > Phasianidae > Excalfactoria > Excalfactoria chinensis. The sequence goes on from NC_092850.1 coordinate 2,204,886, forward strand.
CTTGCATGAGCCCCAACTGATCAAAGCAGAGTAGCTCAGTGCACAGCACTCTATTCACATAGCAGTCTGGGTTCTTTGCCCGCTTTACTATTCCCCTTGGCAAGAGCTGTCCTCCTACCTTATGTCTGCAAAGCAGATTCCCTCCCGAGCTCAAGGAAAGGGCAGAAAAGCAATTCTGTAGGCATGTTACTATGTGCTATAATAATAAACCAAATTCTGCTTTATAAAATAGAAATGAACATTAAACATACCCTCGTAAAGTGTCTTGGCCTCTTCTTCTCACTCTGTGTGCTGGCTGTCTTTCCTCATAGCCTGCAAATCTGTCTGTCTGCAAGTCCCCTTCATATTGACCCCGGGCTTGTTTCAAATACAAAATTGCTGTACATCCCAGCATGAACCTGGCCAGCCACAATACCCCCATGATGGCACAGATTCCACGATTCCTGGCTGCCCTGAAATCTTCTTCCAGCTGGAGGGTCCTTGCTGCCTTGGTGGAGGATGGATTTTCACAATAGCCCTTAAATGCCAAGGTGCCTTCCTGCCGTTCACTTTCTAGAAGAAAAGACAGAAGAAAGAGAAACAAAAAAGTATTCTCAAGGGTTTTCACATTTTTAAAATTACTGTTTACTCCAGGCTGCCTCTCCCCAGAGTTAATATAGTGAGGTCATACAGTCATACTGAGTGTGGCTCCCTGTACATGCAGACAACATGCTCACAATGTCATTTCCCACCATATCATTGCCAAAGCCCTCCTTTCCCAAGAGCTGGGAACCAAATGATATCCAAGATTCTGCCCTTACATCCATTTTCCTCCCTTTCTGGTAAGAAAATTAAGAATGACCACAGAGCATCTGTCCTGGAACCCTGGTATCAGGTTATGCTACTGAATTCATCATGTTACCTGAGTTAGAGGAGCAATATGAGATGCAGCGCCATGAAGCAATGGATCAGCACTTCAAGGAAGACTGGATCCTGTTTATGGAACAACTTCCCATGCCCCACTGTACTCTATTCTAGCCAGGCCAGGGCATGGAATAGAGATCAGCTTCTTGAAAACAACCTTCAGATACCTGGAATTTTGAGCAGTCAGAGGGAATGCTAGAAGACACATCAAAGGGGAATGTATGCCAGTGCTGAGGTAGGCAAAAAGGTCATTGTGGGCTGGAGGGGAATATAAGATTTTTATCTGAAGCTAGAGAATGAAGACAGTGCATTAAGCTATGCCTGATTTCCATGATGGTGAAGGGACAGATAAAAAAGTGGAGGGCTGGGCACGATGGGAGGTATGTAGGAGCAGAGCCTGCAACTGCCAGCACACCTTGGGGTGAAAACAGAAGGGCCAGCTGTCATGGGCTACATGCCTGCACCTGAGCATACACATCAAGGAGAGCCCACCATCAGGGTTTTGCCCTGAATCACACCAAGGCAGCCCCAAGAGGTTTTCTGCCCCATGCAAGCCCATGTAGACCAGTCCTGATCACTAGAGCCATGTTTCCACCCCAGGGATGCAGAGACATGGGGAGACACGGGGAGAAACGAGGTCCTGCGAGCACACTGAGGACACTGCTCTGGACCAACAGGGCATCCCTGCACAACCTGAGGTGTGGACGTCACCTCCTGCCATGGGACACTGAGGTTATGAGGCACAACTGTCTCTGGAGAAGCTCTGTTTCAGTCTTTGGCGTCACCTGGGTCTGATGCGGCAGTGAGAGCACAGGAGAAAGCCCTAGGGCCTGGGGCACAACTCTCTGCTCCACCCAGCCCCAAGAGGAGCGCTTTGGGTCCTCGGGGCCGCCCCAGCACAGGGAGCACGGCCGGGACGAGGGCGCAAGGAGCGGGCAGAGGGGAGAGGCGGGGTCGGGGCGAGCAAAGAGAAGCCCGGGGATGTGCAGAACGCACCGCAGAGAACCCCAGACTGCACCCCTCGATCCTACGCCTTCTTATTCCTCGGCCGGCCCGCGCTGCCCCTCCCATTCCCCACATCTCCCGGCCCCGTGCTGGCACGTCGAAATGAGCGCTCAACTCCTCTGCTTCCCACCCCCGCGCTCCGGGGCCGGGGTCCCTTCCTTCCTCCTCCCAGTCGGGGGAGGGCCAGCAGGCAGCTCTCCCTCCGAACTCCGATGCGTGCTCCTCCAGGGAGGGGTCCCACCGGCCTCCCCTCTCCACCCAAAGTGGAAATATCTGGGACAGACAGGGCCCCTCAACTCCCCCTGCCCTTCCCCCCAGCTGTCCCACAGCAGCACGTTCCTGCTCTAGCCCAGTCCCACAGCAGGCGCAATCAACCCAGTAAAGGCAGAGAGTGAGCCTGAACCAAAAACAGACAAACAAAAGAACAACCAAAAACAAAGAAACAAAGCAACTAACAAAAGAACACCCAAAATAATGATAATAATAATATAATAAGCCCTCCCAGCTTCAGAGCAGTGTCCTAGCTGGGAATCTCAGCTCTTGAGGGCATGCATTTTTCAGGCTTTTAATATCTAAAATGCAGTGAATGAGAACGACGGAGTGGGAAGGAAAAGGCAGGGCAGGGAGCAGAGGCAGAGACAAAGAAACGGCCCTTCCTGCAGCAGCCCTGCTAGTTCTGCTGCTGCCTTGTTGCACATGCCTGTGCCAAAGCCTGGGATGTGATTATCTTCAGCAGGACAAAAGGGAGAGCGTTTACTTTTCTCCCAGAGCTTTATAGGTGGCACACACAGGGAAAAGAAGTCATATTAAAAAAAAAAATATATATATATATATAGATATAAATATATACACATCATTTTTTTACACTTCGAGAGATTTCCAAGTTTCATGCAGAAACTTAAAGTGAAGGAACTTCATTTCCTCACAGAGAACTGAGAAGCATGACAAATGATCAATGCATAGACACATTCCGTGAGAGCATTAACACAGTTCTTACTGAGAGTAAGGAAAAGTAATTTTACGCCATCAAAAGAGAATTTTGAGAAAGGCTCAAAAACTACTTCGAGCTCTGAGAAATTCCATCAAGCACCACTTGTAAGAATTACACTGACAAAGCAAAGAGAGAGTCAACCACTAAATCAGATTTAAAACTTAGCTGCAAGTTTGGAAGGAATCAGGAAAGCCATCTCAAAAAACCATGTCTCTGAGTGTGCAAATTAAATTAACACCCCCAAAAACGTGCAAAACACAATAAAATACAGTTAAGGCAAACAAAGAATTGCAAAGTCGATTACAGATAGAAAGAAATCAGATCTTAGCTACGCAGGTCTGGATTTAGTCTGAAACTGTTTAAATACCTTTACGTCCTGGAACTGGTGATGTGCCCAGAGCTCCTTTGTTTAGTGGAGATCTGGGCAGAAAAGAAGGGAATAAAACCCTCACCCTTGAAGGAGTGAAGAAAAGGTACAGCCTAATCCAAATTGAGCAGGGGGAGGGCCTTGCAGCGGAGGAAGGGGTGCAGGAGGAGTGGGAGTAGCAGGAGGACAACCCTACCGCATTCTTGAGCCAAAAGTTTTTAACTTCAAGGAGGGGCTGAGGCGAGGAGGGGGGAGGTTGGATTTAGCTTTTGCATGCAGACGTGGTTATCACCTAACCGTTCCTCGTGAGCGAAGGGCTCCTTGGCTCACTTAATTAGTGAGCACATTCAGTTCAGCTGGATGCAGTGACTCCTTGTCCCAAATTTAGGCTGGAGCTGCAGGAGGCAGAAGGGCATTAGTAACAGTGACTTCACATCAAAACGTTTGATAAAAACAATAATAATAAATAAATAAATAATTAAAAAGAATCATTTTCAATTTGAGACTGATTCTTCATCTCTTTTTTGAAAAGCAATCATGTGCTGAGATGAGTAGAAAAAGGTTTCAAGTAAAACAATTTTCTTGCTGATTGTTCTCTTGTATGGTTAGTATAAAACAAGGTAAGACAGAGGACTTGAAGGGTAGATGACACAGCCTAAGACCTACACACTCAAAATATAACTTGGCTCCAAAAGAGAAATTCTTAGAAGTTACAAGCACTTCCTCAAGGTTAATAAATAATAAATGTATGACAACCTTTGTTTGAATGTCAGATCTGAGTCTAATTCTGCTCTTTGGCTCTGTGCAGAGAATATTTCTCTTTCTCTTGCTTAGGAACCATTTCTGTTGTCTTTTCTTTATACAGAAAATACAATGCACACGTTCCTCCTCCTCTTTGAACTGTCTCTGCTCTGTGCCGCTGCACACCATCAGAAGGAAGTGAAGTCCCCACACAAGGATGGATGACATGCCAAAGTCTCCCTGGAAACCTCAAATCAAGCTGTTTGTCAGGTCAAAGATGTTCAGATTAGTCTGCACCAAATGGACCCCAAAACACACAGCATGCACATGAGGATGATTCCGAATTGTCCTGCCATGTGGCTCAGAGCTCAGTTACCTTTCCACAAGCAGCAGGTGAGGGCTCAAACACAGCTCATTTCACAGGGGTGCAGAAATTCTGAGGCAAACCCAAGCTGACAGGGAGTTCCAGCTCTCCTCCTCCTGCCCCTCTTTGAAACATCCTCACTGCCGTCTTTGTTCTTTTCAAATTTCCTAATCGACCCCCTGCTAGCTTTATAGAAGTCAGAATGATGCTCAGCCTAATTAACAACAAACTTGTGGAGACTAACAGGGAAAAGGCAGACTTCATTTTCACCAGCAGCCAAAAATGGAGCATTTCAAGGAATGCAGCTCTACCACCAAGTCTGCAGTGTTTTGTAGAGCTCAACAAGATACAAAAACTATTTCCTGGGCCTAATCCTATGATGCTTTCTCCTGTTAAAATAAATGTGAACTTCACCTGATTGAGAAGAGCAGAAGTGAGCACTCAAACTGAGCATCACAGCAATGGGAGCAAAAGAAAAGACATTTTCCTCACTAAAGGACGGCAAGTTGGTGACAACTGATGATGCAAAATATTCTTTTTGTCTTTCCAGTCTAGTCTAAGGCTTCCTAACTCCTGCATTGCCTTCATGACAATGTTTACATGAGTATTGGATATTTAAAGGTATTTTGGCACAAAAAGTACACACAGTGTCTTCTTTATATTCACAGAAGTTTCCAGAAATATATCTGTGACTTTTGACCATGGAATATTTTAAAAAGTAGGCTTTCAAATGCTAAAAGCAGGAGATCCTAAGGTGGAGACATTTTCTTGTTTCTTTTGTAGGTGCAAACTCAACCACAGATCTTTGTTTGTTTGTTGTTTGAAATGCATTTCTAATGCACAGTCTAGCTTATCTGGGCTAGTGAGGACTGTTCTTTGTCCTTGGAATAGATGCTGTGTTGTGTTTCACCTCTGCCATGATCTTTCTCAATCCATTTCCTCTGTTAACTCAGATGTAACATGAATCTGGGTGAGCACATTTAATTAACGTTTCCCAGGTTCATTTGCTCTCCTTTCTATCAAGCCTCTCTCTCAGGGCTGCAGCTGGACACAGCCCTGCAAATGACCGACATGTGAGGGAAATAAACTTTTTCTTTCCACATTCCACAATGAATGGTTAAGAAGTATTTTATCCATTCAGTGTGTTCAGATCCCTATGAACACGATGCTTTTAGCTCTGTCTCTGATTTTCTAGACTGAGGCTTTTCAGCACAGCTGCATCTGATTAAGACACAGCAAGTTCCAGGATTCAGACATAGCAGCAAGATCTCCTTCAAAGTCTCATTCAAGCCTCCAACAGTTCTTTATTTCCCTGCCATCAAATGGTTGTTGCTGGCCACATGAAGTTACAAACACTTGTGTATGTTTTGTCTGGCTCTCCATCAGTTTTCCCTCTGGGTAGCTGACTGTTTGTGCACAACAGTGTGTTCACCCAGACTGTTCTTGGATCTACCTGGTCCAAGGCATAGCAAGTATCTAAGCATGTAATCTTCCTCTAAAGTTTGTGCCCAGTATAAATTTATAGCAAGCCTCAAGCTGGGGATGGGAGGGGAGACAGAGGAATGTCATCTTTCAGTTAGGCAGCTTCGGGTTGTGTTGCAGCCCTCTGGGAAACAAGAGCTGGGGCCTGTGGCCATGGTGAAACTGCTGGCTTTTCTCCACTGAATTGTTTCATGGTCCACTAAACTGCCAGGGAGAAACTGCAATGTGAGGGGAAGTAAGATAGAAAATGTACCCCCAACCAACCCACAGAAAGCTACTCTCACCAATTAAACAAGAATCAGCTGTCCTGTGTAGTTTCAAACAGCCACATGGAGCATCTGTTTGAGTGAAGATCAGCAGACAGATAAGTATCAGTGGCATAGCATGTCTATCTGTAGCAATGTTTCAATGGAGTAAGTACAGAAGAAGCTGTTTTAACTAAGGCTCTCTGCCCAACTAAAATAATTTAGATATTTTTATAGCTTGGCCTTTTTGATTTCCAAATCAAACCCACAGAAAACTTTCCTTTTCTGCCTGTAAAAATTGTCTAATAAAAATTGTTGCATTCCTGTTGCCTTGAAGAGAAGAAAATATTCCCAGATTGGTCTTCAGATTTTCATCATACCTTTTTAGGATGCTCATGTCTTGATGTGAGCACTGGGTCTCATCATGTGAGGCTCTCCAGGAGTTTCTCATGTGGGCGTTGGTAGAACTCTCAGTACATATGATGTCCATATCCTCTTCTCTGAAATTTAACTTAATCTTCTTCCTTTACACCAAACCAATTGCTGTAGATCACCTTTTAATAGACTGTTTTATGTCATATTTGTCTCTTTCCACTTAACTGTGCAATTAAGCATGGGATTTCTGGCCTGCTTTTCACAGTGAATATCATCTGAGACATTGCTTAGGAAAGACTCAGAGATAGACATGCTGGTATAGAGCCTGCATAACTTAGTAAGTACAGAGAGAAAGAGACAGACTGTAAAATATAGTGAAACATTATTTTCCTGGCATTTTTCATCACCAAATCAAAATAAAATGGATAGGCCTACTCACATTCTTTACACATATATGTAAAAGTCAGTTGTCATAGACCACCTGGGGAATATCTGCTGGCTATGAGACAGCCCTAGCGTAGCTGGGCTGAGGCCCACCACATAAGTGCTAGCTGTATGCATCCTTGGTTCTATCAGCATTACAAGAGTTAAATTTGGATTAACTGTCTACCTTCCAAACTGAGACTTTGAGGTTCAATCAGAGACATCTGGATGGCATCGGGTCAGATTCAGGCTGTGATGGGGTTGCCATTGGCAGTCACAGGAATTTTAGAGCTGACAGTGGAAGGGCTGAGGGGTATTGCCAGTGGAGCTGGGGACAGACTGGGCAAAAGACAGTCAGATCATCACTGCTTTCTGCCTTTCCCAGGGCTGTACAAATATTCCCTGGTTTTGCACATGAGGCATTATGCAACAGGACAGTGATGTTCCTGTGGAAATTAGGATGCATATTGATCTGAACAGACTCATCTACTTTGCTGGAGCCAACAGTAAGGCTCAAATGAAAGGTACCCACTTGTGATAAGTTGCTACCAGTGTTCTGCTCAGAGCACGGCTCCCATCTGTGTGTAAGATCTGCAGTCTTGGACCTTGTGATCACAGTTGCAACATTCCTTTTGTTTTCTAGGAATTTGACTCCACCAAGGAGAGAAACCACAGGGAAATTGTTTCAGTGTGCACTCTGGACTGGGAGAGAAGGGATGGGACTGAGGCATGATGTATCACACACAACTCAACAGCCAAGATATTTTAGAAAAACACACTTTTATTTAAACCTAAAGAAAGTAACTTTTTTCTCTTTAGCTTGGCAGGCAGCAGCAGCCATGCTGAGCCTAGGCAAGTATAGATCAAAGCCAGGCAAGTCTGCTGTGAAAAATCAAGCACTGGACATTTATTAAGGTTTTATTCATAAAAAGCCATGCAGTGAGTGCAGTGGGATTTCACTGTGGAACTTTTGACATGGGAGCTGCCTGATTTAGAATGAAAATTGCATCTTTCTCCTGCCAGGAGTAAGGTGATCCTTCCATTTCCTGTGAAATTCAAATTGGGGATACAGACACCTTTCTTGTTGCCCTCAGGTGGGCTGGAGCCCGCATTCAGCCCTCACTTGTGGGGTGGGGGATTTGCAGACTTGGAGAGGTCATCTCTCCACACTTTCCTAACAGACGTTTGAATGTAGAGACGTGTCCCCACTGCAGCTGTCTGTGCTAGCCCCAAAGAGGCCCACCTTTCCCTTGTCTGAATTCCAAGTCCCTCGCTTTCAAACCTTTTCATTTGTAATTCTTTTCTCTCCTTTGTACAATCTGTAGCACAGAAGTTTAACTTGGCAACAGTACCAGAACAGATGGGGAACACTGGACCAACTCCCCAGATCCCAGGAACTACTGCTCAATGCTGCATGAAGGATTTCCAGCCACTCAGTACTTGAATCTGCCAGACAAAGCCTAAAAACAATTTTCAGATAAAGGGGGATTTTCTCTGGGACATCAGCAATCAGTGAGTCACTGTATGAGTGTACTTCCCCAGTGGAGCAGTCAACATCCACACATTTCACATGAATTAATTTCAAGTGAACTAAAACTACAATGATAGTTTTAGGGAAACCTATGATACCTATTCATATGACTCACTTTATAGAAGTATCAGTGTTATAAATCAATAGTTGGCTTACCTTGAAGATGAAGCAGAGCTCTGTGCTTGCCTCTCAAGCTCACTCACGGAATTTTGAGCTGAGGCATAAGCAAGGCACAGTTTGGAGTCATTCCTCATAGGAGAGAACATCCTTTTATTTCCTTTAAGGAAGAATAAAAAAAAAAAAAAAAAAGAGCAAAAAACATTCTCATTCTCATTAACATTGTGTGCAGTCCAAGCCCAAAGTAGGCAGTTGGCTCAAGGAGACATAGCAAATGAATGAACCCACTGGAGAGGTTCAGGAGGGGAACAGAGGGCAAGAGTTCCCACTTTCAATTGTAAGAGGGTTAAAGTACATGATGTATGAGGAGAGACTGAGTAAAATGAGTTTGTTCAGTGAGAAGAGAAGAAAGCAAAGGGAGGAGGATCGTGTTACTGCCTACATCTGTCTAATAGGAGAATAACAGGTTTTCTCAGAGATGCACAATGAAAGGCCAATATGCAATGGATGCAAGTAGAACAAGAGTGAAGCCTTGGCATTTTCCCATAGCCTTCCAATGAGGACTCAGTGATGAAGCAAAAATTGTGCTCAAGTGTCCATGCTTTCAAAACCAGATGAGTTGGTTTGGTATCTCATTAATTCAGTCAGGAAGGTGAACACTGAAACATTATTATGGAAAGGCAAGAGGTTATGGACCCTGCATCTGAACCAAGTGCTAGGTTTTTAAGTAGGGAGTGAAACAGTAGTGATAGCTCAGGACATCAAACAATAACCAAAGTGGCAGTTTTGGGGGACTGAGTAGGTAGCAAGTGTTAACCAAACTGTGTCCTGCTAGAGTTTCTGGAGAGTGAATAAAGCTACTTTGTGATCTGGACCCAGGTCCTGTCCACCACTGTGTTATGATCTCTGCTATTGTATGGTGACCATGTGATGTCCCTCTCATAGTCACAGTCACAGAATTGTAGGGGTTGGAAGGAACCTCCAGAAATCATCAAGTCCAACCCCTCTGCCAAATCTGGTTCCCTACACAAGGTTGCACAGGTAGGCATCCAGGAGGGTCTTGAATATATCCAGAGAAGGAGACTTCAAAACCCCCCTGGGCAGCCTGTTCAAGTGCTCCATCACCCTCACCATAAAGAAGTTCCTGCACATGTTGTCCTGCACATGCATGTCCCCTTGTCCTGTCTCCACACACTGCTGGAATGAACATGAACTACACTCGTGTTGGAGAGGCAGAATTTTAGATGTTCAATGATATTTGTGCTATAGGGAAGTTCACACCATTCTGCAGTCCCAAAGACACCAACTTGTTGGAAGTGGAACGGACATAACCACAGACTCAGAAGGTATCCTGTGTGTATCATGGGTATCGTATGTATTTCATATCATCTCACATCTCATACCAATATTATTTATGTGAAGTTTTGGCCCGGGGTATTAGGAAAAAGGACAGTTTAGATTTTTTTTTTGTTAGAACTTACCAAGTCTTAAATAAAGAAAATAATAGGAAGATAGTCTTTGTGATTGGAAAGAGTGATAACAGCTAAGGGGTGGCAGAGATACCACAGACCTTTTGAATCTTCTGTGGGTCCAGACTCAGCAACAAGGTAATGTGCTTAAGCCATGTATATGTAGCCATGGAGACATACATAGCCTCACTGGATGAGTTGAAGATTGCTCCAGAATTACATGAGCCTTAGAGCACGTCTCCAGGGAAGACTCTTAGTCCAGTGCTTGAATTCTCTGTAATGAGACAGAGGACAATTTTCTCCTCTCTTTTTTACTGTGAAATCTTTTCTTTCACCATCCTCTTTTAGTCCAGTCTCTTGTGTTTCCTTGGCCTTTTCCACAGATACACCAGCATGGCCATTCTGCAGAATGGTCTCTTTTGCAGCTGCATATCACCCAGAGTGTGCAGAGTTTCCTGGTCCTACTCACTGGAGACATGATTTCATTCAGACACCCTCTATATAATCATTAACAGGCACAGGGATGGAAAAAACCCCTCACACACCAGAGGAGAACATAAACATCAGTGTGATATTCACAAGCTTATGAAGACAGGACTGTGTGAAACACATGGTTCTATTTTAGTAAATATTCTTACATTTCCAGTGCCTTTTTTATGGCTTGTCACTGTGCTGTGAATAGCAATACTTGTTTTGTTGTTATTGTTGTATTTTATGAGGACAATACCATGTCCATAGCCACAGACATCAGACATATTTGGTGGAAGATAAGCTTCCAGCAAGAGCTCTTGGCTCCTTCCCAGGTCTCTATAACTACTTCTGGGGTTGCTAGGGTTTTTACAGGCATGGATGGGTGATGATGTAGCACTCAAAAAAAAAACCCCATATGTTCTGAAATGTTTTGTCTCATCTTTCTCTTAAAACAATTTCAGCCCCTATGGTTAGATTCCTCAAAGTCCTTTATGTATTCTCTGTGCTCACAACCCTTTTGCTGACAGCCTTTGGTGCACAGGGAAGAGGTCTGTCTACCTTGCTGAGAAACAAGGCAGGCATCTGGAGCATCTCCCTCACTGAAACAGGACTTGATCAAACATGGTCAAACAAGAGTGTCAGTAGGTGGGAAGTAACGGGAAAAGATAAACCTTTCTCCTATAAAAACATAGATGTATCTTCATTAACAGCTCTTGGGCCTTCATAGTTACAAGGATGAAGTCTGGAAGGGTGAACTGCTAAGGGGCAGGATCAGCCCTTTGGGATGGACTCAGTTAGGCAGTTAGGCAGGAGTTTGCATGCAAAAACCCAACTGAGAAAGCAGCTATATGCAGTGAAGTAAAACCATGGGTCAATAGCTTTAGAAGGGTAAAAAGGCAATCAGACAGACAAGTCACCAGCACAGCAGAAGAATGCATATGTAGGGTGCATAGGGCTTCAAATATGCCTGTTTGATTATAGATTCAGAAATATCCCTCATTACAAATTCTTAGTTAGCAGCCAGCCTCTCCCTTTATGGCTGAGATTCCAGCTGCTTGGTGAAGTGGATGAGCATAGGCATTCAACAGGAAGAAAGAATGTAAAGAAGCAAAGGTAACAGCACTAGTTTAATCTTTCTGAAACCTGGACTAACATGGAGAGAAAATTCATTCATCCAAACTATTCTTGGAGATTTCTGCTTGTGTATCTCCTGAAAAACCTTTCATCCTCACCATCCTCTATTTCTTCCTTTTTGTTTTATTCCTTCTACAGCATTAGGTTCATAAAGAGGGAAATAGCTCTGCTGTAATTGCTCATAGTTTCCCCATCACTACAAAGAAATGTGGTGGAACAAGCAATGAATGAATGTTCAGCAGTGACTGTATAGTTCAACTGCCCAAGTAAAAAGGGGGAGAATTCCCTCAACAAACACTCCTAATAATGCAGAAGCTAGAAAAGGACTCAAGTCCCATCCCAGCCCTGCTGGCTTATTTGATATTTTAGTGCGCTGCATCACCTCCAGCACTCTCTGGAACAGGATTGGCAGCCCTCTCCTACTGCACTCCTTTTACAACTGAGCCCCATGCTCTCCCCCTTCTTTCTTCCCTCTCACATTGGACAGAACAGTGTTTATTTTGGTTGAAATGAGAAAAGTCTGTTTTCTGCTGGCTGAAGGGAAAGATTCTTGGTTGGATGGAGAGAAGTGGATAAAGAGTGGAAAGCACACAGGTTAAACTGGAGAAAGTGGGGCTCCTAGCTCTCAACATCACCCAGACACCAGGGGCTGCTGTGACACGTTGATATGTGAGACCGCATGGACTCTCAGGGGAATATGGGCTTCTCCAGCTTTCGCCAAAATCAGAAGGATTCTGCCCACTTCCTAGAACATTCCTGGAACTGAGTGCTTGCAGAGGTGCATTTCTACAAAGCCATCATGTTCCATGTGGACAGATGCCATGGCGCTGAGCTCAGGGCTGCTCTGCACTCTGGAGCCTAGGACTGCTTCCAAGATCTTGGCCACTTCCTCACCATGTTTGCTTGGATCTGACGGATCTCAGTGCTGGGGACGAAACACAGAGATGCTGCTTTTTGTCCAGTGCAGCACATGGCAAAATGGCTTGCTAGTGATGCACTCACATACCTTTGCAGCTCAGCTAAAGATCAATCTATTGTGGCTGCAAGAGAAGCAGCTGCATGTATTGTGGCTTTGCATGATCTCTGCAGCAGTGTGTGCACAGCTTGGATGTCTGTCACTGATGCATCCTTTAAAATATCTTCGATAATTAGGAGAGAATAATAAGATAACATTTGGTTGCGTACATTGAAAATTTGAGAAATACGATGAACTATAAACTGCAGTCTGATGTGTTCTGAGTTTCAACTACAGTACAGTCTGTGAGTGTGTAGGAAGTACCCCTGAGGTTGGAAACTAGGCACAGAGGAAATAGGGAATTCATTTTCTTTCAGCATGGGGTACTCCAAAATGTTGTAAGCTGGGAAAGCAAGAAAGCAAGAAAGCAAGAAAGCAAGCAAGAAAGCAAGCAAGCAAGCAAGCAAGCAAGCAAGCAAGCAAGAAAGAAAGAAAGAAAGAAAGAAAGAAAGAAAGAAAGAAAGAAAGAAAGAAAGAAAGAAAGAAAGAAAGAGAAAAAAAAAAGTTACAGGCCAAAACTCTGATTGCCTTTGCCACTTCCAGATGTCTGTTATTACTCTTCCATATTTCAGCTTCTGATTGAGTAGGCCCTGGCATGCAGTTCATGCTCAGTCTCTGCACTGTCTCCCTGGGGCAGAGCTATGTTGTCCTGGCAGCTCTTGTGATGGGGGTGAGCCAGTCTGGCTGACAGCTTCCACACCTGCAGGTACTGTGTGGCCAATCCACTGGGTCACTCACTGAACAGATTTGCCAGGGTGTTAGCAAAGGGAAATTCAGCCTTTCCACAGTTATTTTTTTAAAATGGTTTTAAATAATCTACCTTCCTCCCCATCCCCTCCCCAGGTCAGCTGATAGAAAATTTCCAGTATTGACTCTGGATATCTCTGCCACCCCTACCTATAAGGCAACAACATCATTCAACAGACAGCTATGACCACAGCTTGGGCTGGAGCAGAGTGATACAGAAAGTTTGATGACTGTATAGCATAATGATGTAATAGGGGTCCATGAAGACCATCCCATTAAAGCAGATGAATTGCCTTGATTCCAAGCAAAAGCATAGAAGAGACAAAATACTTTGGGTGTCATATCTCTCCACGTTATTAGAACATTTGATATGGTTCGCAATCTTGGAGAGAAACCACAGAAATGTCTAGCTACTGTAAGGTTGATACAAATGAAATTAAAGGAACAAACACAGAGCAATTGAGAATGGATTAGAGCGATGCAGGAGGAGGAGTCTGGACATGCACTGCTGGAGGAGTCGAGAGTTTCAGGTTCACAAGCAATAGAGCAACAAAATCCACTTGGGTTTAACGACTGCCTTGGAAATCTCCCAGGAGTCTCTGGTTTCCGGTAAGTTGGAAATAAAACAAACCATTCTCACGGTATTTCAAACTCTGTATTCAGACTAAACTAAGCAGCAAGGAAGCCTGAATTTACTATTTGCACAGCAGGTGAGCAGAAGTTTTCCACAGCCCAAGAAGACGGCATTTCAAGTCAAGGCTTATGCCAGCTTTTGGGCTCTTTCTCCTGATGCAAATTCCAGCTCCCATGCTGACAGACTCAGTTATTCCCCAGAAGGAAGGGCAAGAACCAAACATAGGCTGACCCATGGAGGAGGTACTGAGAACACAAGAAGAGCAATAATCAATCAATCAAACAAACAAACAAACAAAAATACTGTACTCAGTACAGTTGAGGCATGCCAGAGAAATGTGAGAAGTTGGAATCCAGAAAAGCTAGGTTAGTCATGACAACTGACCAGGAACATCCCTATGAAAACAAACCTGAAAGCAGCTGCTAGCCACATAGGATTGCCAGAAACAACCAATTGATCATATCTTACTACACAAACTATCTGCCAAGTCTGGAATAAGTGATAGCATATGCAACCTTGCACATCTTTTCTGACTGAGTGTGTCACCCTGCTTCATCCTCAGCTAAAGGTCCTTTATTGAGTGAGTGCTTCACACAGATCTTTAACTCCTTCCACTGTGTCATGAAATTTCAAATTCAGTCAACATCTTTTACACCACTTTCTTTCTTCTCACATGTTGGTCTTTGTGCCAGGTCAAGAGTTGATAATGCTGATCAGGCTCAGGAGAGTTCTTGGTGAATGGCACTGCTGTATCTTCCCCACTGTTGTATCTAGTTAGCTGCAGTGTAGATAAATGGGAAATGAGGAATGGTGAAAAGCAACTCAACAGAAATTCACAACTGGCATCACTCTAAATTCAGCCAGATCCTAGGTCACATATAGAAGATTGCCACAAATTGTAACCACAAAGCACAATCACATTTCCAAGACACCCTAAGCTAAACAAATTTAATGATGCCTCCCACATGTTGTCACTGCAAGAACATCTGTTTCCTATGCAGTGAAGAGATATCCTACAGTCTAGGAGATTTTGGAAGATTACAAGGATAATGGAAGACATTTGTAATTTTCAGTTTTCTAAAACTTTACATTTTAGATTTAGGAAGCATGAAAGAGTTCAAGTATGGATTTGTGCCAAGCAAAATAAAATTGAAGAGCAACAGAAGCTGTGTCACCCCTGCTGGTGCTAGACACCCATCTAACCTCATGGAGCTGTCCATGTGTTGAGAAGACATCAACTGTGGATTAGGGTTCTTCTCAAACTATCACAACTAGGTTAAACAAACTGAATGTGACAGCACCCATAGTCTTAACCCCATGAGACCTGCATTTCTGCTGGTGCCCCAAGCAAGGGGCTCACTCCAGGTCTGACAAGCCCAGCTGCTATTGAAAACGCACGCCGCAACAATCTGAGCTGTGAGACTTTATTTCTCCATTAAGCCTGGGGCAATGTCGGCTTTATGTTTCCATGTGCTGAGTTCACTTCAGAGAGGAAAGTATGCTACAGAAGACACAAAACCCTTATGCTTCTTTTGGGATTGAACCAAAAATGTACCTCCCCTCCCCCTGCATTTCCCCTTGACACACCTTTCCTTCCACTGGAACATAACCCCACATAAGATGTTGGCCTGACATTAAAGCAAAATGTATAAATATTTTTTAAAAGAGAAGAATTCCTGCTTCTCCAACAGTTTGCTCCAAGTAATAGGTTTCAGATGTCTCACATACTTCATTCATTCAGCTCCATTCAGTCTCCTAGGAGCCCCTGATGTATTTATTAAACACAGCAATTGCGGAATGTTCAGCACTTACAGAATAAAACACAATTTTTTGTACCTTCCTAATGATTAATTAGGAAGCTTGATGAGTAACTTAAACCTGTCTTTCTGACTGCAGCCTCAGTGCCCACTCCAGCATTCTTCAGCTGTACTGGATGCTGTGCCACAGCTTAACCAGCTGTTGTGCCAGACCCCAACAATACATTTGTTCATCCTTTGCAGGACTGCTTAGTTCCTTTCATGGAGCACCTTCTTTTCACTGTGTTATTACAAAACATTTTGGATAACTGGCTCTCCAGTACGTCTTGTCTCTGCACCCTCAGTAACTCTTCCCACTGCTAGATGCTAGAATCAAGCCTTGACATTTCTGCAGAATGCAGAGCTAATTTCAGCAGCAAAGAGCTGGAGAGCATGAGATCTTTCCTAGAGGTTCTCAAATGGAAGCAGACATAATAGAAAAGCAATTTTTCATTACAATGCTGGCAGCAAGACCAGAGGAGGATGTCTGGGATAGAAGCACTGTAGAGAAGCAATAGATGGAGTTTGTTCCAGTGAAAGTAACCTGCCAGCCCTTTGTGACTGCTCAGGGCAGTTTGCTGGATTCTGGCACTGTCTCAGTGACTTCTCTAGGGAGACATGTTTGAAAAGCAGATTTTAACGGGAATGAGGCCCTGAGTCTGGCCTGGGAAGACCTGGCAGGAGACAGCAGCAAAGAAATGGACACTGTTGAAAGTCACATTTTATTGTGTGCCCTGTGCAATACTGTCAGCATCTTGAGAACATGAATATGCCTTGATGGCCCTGTCCAGCTTCACCTGAGCCCCCCACCCATACCCTTTCATTTCAGCTCAGCTCTGCCTGAGTTACAAACAAGGTGAGCATGTCTTCAGCTGTGTCACTGGGCTGACCTTGGCTGGACCTTGGTTGGATGACGACTGCTTAGATCCCTGCTCCAGTGGCTGTGTCGTCCTCACCTGCCAGCCCTTTCTTCCTTAGAGAGCAGCCTACTCTCTCCCTGGAAGTTTTGAGGCATAGAGCAAGAAGCCCAAACAGGCAGTTCAAGTACCAGCCCTTGGAAAATCTGGGACTGAGCACAGCTAGGATGGAGCAGAGAACCCGGCTGAGACTCACTAAACTCAGGAAGGTGTCAACAGTGACAAGGGATCTTCAGTCACTGCAGTAACACCATGGGAACAGATCGCAAACACATCATGGGGGGACTGACCTTCCCCAAAAGGTGTTATAATTCATTTTTCACCCTTTTTTGGTTGAAGAGCTTCACACCCATGCCCAGATGGACACTTTACTTTGTGGGAGTGACACTGGTGTCACTGTTTCCGCATTACTGCCTGCTTCAAAGGCTGTGGAGCCCCAGACATATTCCCAAGGGAGTCATTGGTCTAGAAGCATGATCCGTGTTTATTAGTCCCATTGCAGAAGGTTATACAGGAATACTTTAATACTAATATGTTATAAAATGCTCCAAATGTTCTGAGAGTCACTGTGGAGAAATGTTGATGTTACTGCTTTGTTAGAACATTCTCAACAGAAAGCACATCTGTCCCAGCTTTACTTGGGTGAAAGAACAACTGGCAGTAACCACTTCAATGGGATTGCCAGCTCTACAGTACTTTTCTCTAATGCCACAGAAGGGAGCCTTGGTTTCTGAGTACTGTAAAAGCTTGCTCCTTGCTCATCTTTTCTGTTTTAGCACTGCTTGATACCATCATACCAGCAAACCTTTCATTTCCACTGTGTGCAGGGAGAACTTGGATATGGCTTGTCAGGTAGTTGGTTCACAGATAGCTGGGATGCACAGACAGGACTTGGAGTAGACCCCAGCTTCCTGCAATAGGCAGGGACACCTCCCACTAGACCAGGTTGCTCACAGCCCCATCCAGCCTGGCCTTGAGTGCTTCCATAGTGGGAGCATCCACAACATTCCTGGGCAACCTGTGCCAGCATTTCACCACCACCACAGTAAAGAATTTCTTTCTAAAATCTAGTTTAAATCTCTCATCCAATTTAAAGACATTTCTCCTTGTTCTGTCACTAGATGACCTTATAAAAAGTCCCCCTCCAGCTTTCCTGTAGGGCTCTTCAGGTAATTGAAAGCTGCTATAATGTTGCCCTGGAGCCTTCTCTTTTGCAGTGTGAAGAGCCCCAGCTCTCTCAGCCTATCCTTATAGAGGAGGTACTTCAGTTTCTGTACTTGCAGAAGAAGAGAGCAGTGGCTCAGACATTCCTGGTCTGGTGTGTGGGTTATAGCTGGCAACATGGTGGGCAAGGTGCTTTCGAACACCTGCTGGAAAAGACTTGTTTTATCCAACTTGAATTCTCCATGCACCTGTATCTGCCCCTAACATAGCCACTATAGCCAATGCCTGAAAGAGATATAAGGTCCATCAAGACTAAGCCCAGTGTTATGTCTATAAAACCATCAAATGACCATGCAGGTTTACTACATATTGACCCACTCATGAATGCACAGTCTTATCCTTTCATCCGTAGAACTCCTAAAGGGAATTTCCAGCATGCTGGAGAAATTCCAAAAGTAATTTTTTCATTGAAGTTTCCATGTCAAAATTACGAGCTGTCTCAGGTGCAAGAGAGCAAAGGATGCCTCATTCCTGTTTTTCCACACAGGCTTCTTATCCCCACATCCCTGGCTGTTTTTAGGCAGGTTTTTGCCAGTCCTATCTAAAGAGAAGATTCCTTTGAAAAAAGGATAAATTCGTATATACCCCAAAATGGAACACAATCTCAGTTAATTAGAAAGTTAAAGTGGTACGAGCACAACTGGAAAATATGCTGCAGTGAAAGGCCAGTAAATTCCTTCTCTCTAATTACAAGTGATTGCTTTTTGGCAAGCACTCAACCTGCTGGAGCAATGAGGTTTTACAAACATTCATATAGGCATTAGATCATTGTTTGAATGAGTTACTGTCAACCCAAATCTGAACTAAAAACATAGTTTAAGGAAGACCATATTGAAGAGGGTGAAGCTGCCTGCTGTCATATCTCCTGATTGTCTCAAGACAACAAGATCCCCTCTAATTGCATTTCTTTCATGCCACAAAGATTTTCATTAGCAGAGATGTCACACTTTTGTGGTCTTCTCTCACAAACTTGTAACTCCTACAAACAACAGGACATAGAAGGATTCCTTTACCTAATTGCAGACTGAAAGTGGTAAGTTTGAAATGGATATGGGAGGAGTTGAGGAAAGTCTGTGTGCTCAATCAAAACTGGAGCTAGCTCATATCACAGGTGGCTGTGAGTAGAGAGTAGAAGCACACAGTAATGTGACCTGGTGATCTTTGCAGATCAGCTTATACACACTGGCATTATACAAGTGGTAGAACCATAACTACAGTTAATCCTCTCCACAGCCTTCATCCTTGTCTCCACTGGAACAGTTTGAAAACAAAGGGTTGAAATATTTGAGCTCCAGATCCCTGTGCCATCCTCTAATAAAGCATTAGTGTAATGGCCTTGTGGTAATATTGGCTAGGACAAACTGCAGTGAACACAGAATCCCTGAGCTGTTGGGTCAATACCAATGCCTTCAGAAAGCCATCCAAGGCAAGAAGGTAGATGATCCACAGAGAAAAGAGACCACAGTGTCTGACACAGATCCAGTGGGCCAAACTGAGTAGGGTAAGCTGACACGGTACAAGAGCTTCATAGCACAAGATTTTGGCTAGAGTCTTCCTGACTGCAGTGTGCAGTCACTCTTTTTGTTCCAGCACAAGTTTTTGCTGCTGGCTGCTGCCATCAGGGAGACTTCAAACCACTCAGGAAGAAATAATGCATGCTGTAGATGCAAGCTGCCCTCCACAATGCTCAGGTGGTGTGGAGTTTGAGGAGAGCCTCTGGTACTTTGGCTGGTGAGTTGGATTATGAATAACAATACACTGAGCTCTGGAAGCCAAGCAGCCTGCGGTACTGCCAGGTGCTGCTCCCACATCAGACACACTTGTAGGACAGCCTTGTCTTACATGTGCTTCCTAAATTAGATCTCCTGAGACTGATGTTGGCTTTTTAAGAGGCAAGTGAGCTTGCTAGTAACCAAAGTTATCCATTAAACAGGAATCAGCGGATTTTATCAGACTTAGAGGTGCTGTAAAGGGAAATGAGGAAGTGTACAACATCATGAGTTCATTCAGCAGCATAGACACTTTACCTGGCACAGAGGGTTTCTCAGGCTTGCATTCTTGCAGGTTATCATAATTATTAGGTTACCTAGTGCTGCTTAGTTACAGCAAACCCCAGACTAAACACAAGGAACCTTGTGGAGGTGCAAGAAGAAAGAGACAAGGTTTGTCAAGGGTAGCTTTCCAATGGCTTCCTTTTCCTGAGGCTGAAGCGAAGGAAACTCAAGCTGGAACAGAATTACATGATGACTGCCAAGCTCTCTGCCCAGGAAAGTCAGAGTATGTAGGATCCTTGCTCAACAAATCATAGTCTTAGTTACAAATACCGTTTGCCACCTGCTGTGTTTCTGGCATACAAAAACCACAGATAAAGCACATCATGGCATAGCAGCACATGCACTTCCATAGTGACTGCAAGGCTTTCCCTTCATGCAGCTCCCTTCTAGAACATGCTTGGAGATAATCAATACTCATTGTCAAGGGATTTCATGGAACTCTGGTCCATGGTTTCATCGACTAAAAAAAGGGGTCTTCTTGCTGAACATTCATCAAGGAGCAGAGCTGGCAATAATGACACCATCTACCAATATTGTATAAGTAAGGGAAGAACAGGAGTGAAGGGAATACAATTTCCTAGGGATGTTCACTCGGTAAACTTCTGGAGGTCTCCTTGGGATTGGTCACCCAACTTCCAGTTGACACAGTTATCAAGACTAGATGAGGCAAGCCCTGAGATCAGTTCTGGAGCAAGTGCATTCACAGTGTGAAGGGGATGTCCAGCAATCAAGGATACCCTAGGGTGAGGAAAGAGCCTGCAAGTGCAGCCAGGAGTCCCCAGCCCTTGTGAGAGCAGCTGAGGAAGCATGGGTGAAGGAGGGAGAGGTTAAGACAGTGGACAACATGCAGAACCAGATGGACAGCAAACACTCCACTGTTACTGGAGAAAAAAAAAAACAAAAAAAAAACAAGGCTCAAAGTTTTCTTTCTGCCTTGTTTATGCATGTGGTGATCAGTAGTCACAAGCCCTATTTCTTTGTTCTTTTGCAGAGAAGTTGGATGCTGTACTGTGTATGTGCTGAAGCTGTCAGCATTTTCCTCATATCTAAACGGAATCTCCCAAGTGAAATCTGTGGCTCACAACAGCATTTTCTGTCATTTATGTTAGTTCTGATTTTTGTGGTGTTTTTTTTTTTTTTTTTTTTTTTTTTTTTTGCTTAGTTTTGTTTCCCTCCTACCCCAGTAAAGCTTGTAAAATAAGATATGTTCCCATAATAAGGTAGGACCAGAGAACTGCCATTTCAGCTATGGAGATACAATAACTGAGCACACAGCTGTCACTGTCTGCTACTTTGTTTTCCAAAAAAGTCAGATTCAACAAAGAAATAAATGTTGGCACAATTTTGTTACAGAGAAAAAATGCAGGAATAAAAATTGAATGTAAAAAATTGATGAAATCTGTGAAAGTTTTGAGAGCTGCCAGGCAACAGTAATAAACTGCCCAGCCATGGACGTATCTCAATAATGATCCAAATTTAAAGTTTTCTTATTAAGGGAGAATGAAGAGAAAACAAACAAAAGCTCCACACAATGTTCAGATGACACGAACCACCCTGGAAAAGCTCTCAACCATTTGCTGTTGCATTTTGGAAAGAATGTGGAATTTATGCCCTGTTTTGAATTGATTTCAGAATGCAAACTTTGTGTTGCAAGCAATGGCTTTATTAAAACCTAAGCCAACAAAAAGCTTCAAAGTTTTTTTGAACGTTAACTAATTCCACTCCAGAATCCAGTGAGATATTATCTTTATCCTAATAGTATGGAAATTTCACAGCAAAGCTGATGACCTTACTCAGATGATACTCTGATGCAAGTGACAGAGCCAGGAAGAAAAATAATCAGTCCTGTATTTCAAGCATTAAGCAAATCTGCCTCCCTCAAAAAAGTTATGCAAACAAATTGTTTTCTTGCTTAAGCAGCAGAATCCACAAAATGAAAATAAACTCAGAATGTGGATTTTTGTCCCCATATACGTAAAATCATTGCCACTGCAAGACGTTTATAATATTCCGTCCTAAATCTGCACATGTCACTGAGCCTTGAGTCCTTGCTTCAAGCTGCAGGGACTTCCCTTTGCAGACACCTAATTTCACTCCATACACTACAGTTTTAACTCAGAAGCTGTTTGGCTTATGGAACTGCACTAGAAAAGCCCAGGTGTTTGCAGTCTTTCTTTTAGAGTGGTTTGGATTGGTGAATGGGCACACAACGGCTGATTGTCAGTGTGTGGCCAAAGGAGCTGACATGTTCCCAGAGAATAATGTCTTTGCTTTGTGTTTGAAAGGTTACACAGCTGAAAGTCAGACACAGAAGGAGCAGAAACCCTGGAGGGATCATTCCCTTAAACACACGTGTTATGGTAAGAAGCTCTCCTGTAGATTGACATACCATTGACTCTTGTCAGTGGGAGCCCATTCCAATGGCTGGAAATCCTTTGCAACCTCAAACAGCTGGTTGCTTGTCCTGCAGATAACTCTTGTCTCATCTGTGACCTAGTGATTTGGCCTGGCTTGTATTTATTTTTTCATTTGATAAGAAACAGGCTCTTCTCTGAACTCACTGTTGGTAGGAATGCTGTAGCGAAGCAACGCTGAGACCTGCATTATACAATATCAAGTTTTGTCCAATAGACATTTATCTTGCTTAGAAAATCTCTGTTCTGCCAGCTCCTAGGCATGCCATCAGCTAGAGCTAGACAGAATTCCACTACATGAGCTGAATGAGGCCTTCTCCCAAATGTATTTTAAGGATCTTCTTTACCATCATGATGGAAAATTATATTTATCAGAGAGAGTTAGGCTAGAAAACTAAAAGCACATCTTTGATCTGCTACACATACATTTGTTTCCTTGTGTTTTTAAGTGCACTGAACTCTCACATAATAAACACAATTACAAAATAAGTCAATGAGATTTTATGGATTGCCATAGAAAACCATAAGGGCAATCCACTGTCAAACTTAGAAGTTATCCTCCACTTCCTTGTCACAACAGCTTACATGTATTAAAAGCAGAGACCAGGAAAAAGGAGACCATTAAAAGGATTAAAAATAGATGAGACTGAAGAAGATGGAACCTCAAATGAGAGATGAATGTCGGGAAAACATTGCATGTCACTGCTCTGTATTAAGATGTACAGCGGCTTCAGGCTTTAAAAACATTTTCAGCAGGATCCAGAGATCTGGGAGGTGTTTTCCATTTACAGCAGCTTTGTTTGTTTGTTGGTTTCCCTTGCTATAGCCGTTCTTGTTTTCCACTCCATAAGCAGAGGTGGAAAGCCCTAGGGAATGTGGGAATAACAGAGTAGAAGCAGTCAGAAAGGACAAGGATTCTAGCAATTCCTCTGAAAAACAGATTTACACTTGTGATTTGGCATCTGCTTGGAAAATTTTACTATTTTTGTCTTTGAAATGAGATGAGAGCAGCTTTGGCAAGGGCCATAGGAATGATACAGGCAGTGCTGGGAAATGAATGTTCACGACAGCATCAGTACTGGTTACAGTGGAAAAAAAGGAAAAAAGAGGGAGAGAAAGAGACAAAGAGAGAGAGAGAGAGAGAGAAGGAGAGACAGAGGGAGAGAGGGAGAAAGAAAGAAAAAGAGCAAAGACTATGAAGGGTGTGGGATCTGAGGCCAGACCAAGTTGCTCACACACTGTGGGACTCCCTGGAGAGGCATATGGTTTCCTCTTGTTTGACTCAAGCCCAGCCGGGGACCTAGATAAACAATAGCTGGGCTCAGCAGTCCTGGGTAAATACAGAATGGAGACAGTTGTGGTTAAGCAAATAATTCGGAATGGCTTTATTATGGGCTCTCTACCAATCTCAACAAACCCCCTTCTGTTCCCCCCACCTCCTTAACTCTTGGTTACTGGGTTTCTCAGGCTGGGTGCAGCTGAGCATAAATGACTGATTCCACCAGTGTCAGCAGGACAGAGGCACCACACTGAGGTGGTGTCTTCAGCCCTGGAAAAAAGAAACAGAAATATCAGTCTTGTTTGTGAGCAGGTGTGTAGTCATCCATGCAGGTGACAGAAATGTACTCTGCAAGACTGC
Organism: Excalfactoria chinensis; assembly: GCF_039878825.1. Taxonomy (NCBI): domain Eukaryota; kingdom Metazoa; phylum Chordata; class Aves; order Galliformes; family Phasianidae; genus Excalfactoria; species Excalfactoria chinensis. The sequence continues at coordinate 2,228,944 of NC_092850.1, forward strand.
AGAAGTATATGGATGTATTATTGAACCTACTCCTTCACAACCTCAGGGTGATGAAGAGAAATTATAAGAGCTTCTGCAAAGTGTGCAACCTCTGAAGACCAGGACATTCAGGTAATAAATTTGGAAGTGAAGATGCTTCCACCTAAGGCAGAAAACAAGAGAATAATCTCTTCTGCACTGTTGATTGCTGCAAGAATTGCAGTCTCCCAGTGGTTTCTTCTCCCTGAATGACCCCATATCCCCTTCTTCAACCTCACAAAACAACAATCCAAACAACACCAGGGAAGTTCTGTGCAGGCTTTCAAATAAACAGGCAGCCCAGGCTGTGACTTTCTCAAGACTGATACATGTCTCAAAGCTGATGTTTATCTCCAATGTAGATGATGTAATATTTGGCACTAGGAGTGGTTTCAGAGCCCCAGACTTTTCCCCAGGTTTTATGAAAATAAATAAATAAATAAATAAATGGTGCACCCTAATGGATAGGAGGGATTCCCTCATGCTGAGCATCATAAGAAAATGTTCTGCCAGAGAAATTAAGACATTTCTCTCTTCCATCTTTGATTTCAAATGTTGGTGGAGGTGATGAATTTTTGTTGACAAATATACTATTCATGGGAAATCTTTGCATATCTCTTTTAGCTAAAATTTCAGTCACTACTTCTCCCACAAGAACAGTAATTATTCTAATATCAGACTCTTAAATCCCATCCTAATTTTTTCACTAATGGATTTTCCTCATCTCTTTCATCTGAAAACCTTGGTTTTTCATTCTTTCTATGGGTAGTTCTAATTTTATTCAATTATTATTTTCTGTGCTCATCATTTCCTAAAATAGTACCCAAGCTTTCCACTGATGCTCCACAAGCAAACTTTAGATGAAAGGTTAACTGCCACTTCAGTGTTTGATCTGAAAACGTTTTGCCTTTAAAATCAGACTTTCAATTGTTATCTGCTTGAAATCCTGGGAATCAGCCAGATTTCCAGGGAAATGAGCAGTAACTGATGCAAGATGTTGTAAACATATGGAAAAAAATAGTGCAGTGCAACATGCACTTTCAAAAAAACTGACCTGGAGTTCAGAGCAGTCTCTAAAGGGCTAATAGTTTTCAAGATATGTGCAGCTATACTTTTCTTCATCAGAACTCTCAAACAGCTGGCTGCTTTGATGTTACTTATGCATTTCAGTCCCTTGGCTTTCTCCTTTTGTTTTTACAAATGTACTCACTGCATCTATAAGGAAGGAGCCAGATCAACAGCGAGGCCAGTCTGGCACAGAAGAGATTCACCCTTTCTACTCTTCTGCTTTTAGATAAAAAACTGCCTATATCCTGTGTAATCCCTCTCTTTCCCCTAAGATTCCCCCTGCCTGTTGTATTCTGTTCCTCCCCCACACCTCACTGCTGACAGCTGCTTCCCACTGCACTAGCACCAGACACCTCCTCTCTTAGTTGGTCCTTCATATGCACTGCTGCTAACACCAGCACAAGACTGAGTGTGCATGAGAGCAAGATATTTATGCTGACAGAATACCCTTTTTCCCACGCCAGACTCCTTGTTCCAGCTGTGCTCATTTAATCTAATTGTTGTCCTGCCGTCATTAACTGTGGATTGCATATGTACAGCAAAACCACAGTGTGACAGCCCCTACAAGGAATGGTCAACAAGGCTTTAGCACTCCCTGTTTGAAGACACTGAGTATGTAATGGGAATGAAAGGCAGGGGAATGAAGTGTCTCTCCAAGGGGCAGGTTTCTGAGCACATAAAGTACCAAACAGAGGGTATCAGGGCACAGGCAGTATGTGCATGGGCTCCTGTACACAAACACTCTTAGAGAAAGTGTTCTTGAACAGAAACCCCAGATGGGTGTCCTTGGGTGTAAATGTTATATACTTCACAGAGCACATTACAGAGGAGATAAAACTGAACTGTGCTTGAGCTTCAGGCACTCAAAACTGCGCAATACTATCTCCTTGTTAGAAGTGCTACGCATTTGGGGCAGGCCTAGGTACAAAGCAGATTAGAAAGAGGTGCTCTCCTGGCTTATGGGGAGTAATGAATGGAGGAGGCTGCAAATCCTGTCATCACAGATCCATGCAGATGAAGGAGACAGTTTTCCTTGTGGCAAAGTAGCATTTGTGTTCTGTGACATCTAAATACCCATATGTTGGAAAGAACAGGAAAACAGAAGACACTTGTGATGTATGAGAGGTTTGTATTAGACTGCATTTTGTGTTATATCCTGTCCAGCACAGGAAGATACAAGGAAAGGAAAGCCTGAATATGCAGCATGAAGTTATCCTGTCCTGACATAGCTGCCTCGCCTTCATGGTTTTGGGAGCTGGCTGGAGGAGGGGAGGTCTCAAACTGAACTCCTTTGCTAGCTTCTCTACACCATCCATTGTACAGCTTTCTCCCAGCTAAGCCCCAGGCTCTGTCTCATTCCTTTGAGATCCACCGTGCAGTTGTTGTACTGCATGTCTATTTGGAGTCCAGATGAACTGCAAAAGCCTGTTTCTAGGGGAGTTTGGGACATTATGTTTCCATAAATCCTAGCAGCTAGAGACAAGCTTCAAATCAGTCTCTCTTTTCATTTACAGCAATGTTAAGAGACCAGACAGGAAGTGATGTCATCTTTCTCCATCCACCCACACCTCCCTTGGCATATGACATCATTCTCACTATTTCCAACTCTGTCTGTATTTTTAAAGTAGTCCTCAAAACTCTGATTCTAAAGTATATTCAGCTTTATCTACACAAGACACTTATTAGTATTTTCCAAAGAAATTGTTTTTGCTGAAAAGCTTGAGATCTTCCCATCTCAAGTTCATGACACCAGCATTCCTGAGGTGCTGATTAATGAATGGCTCTATGCTGATGCAGGAAATGCAGCCGGCTGTTCTCTGGCACTAACAACTAGTTAAGGCTAACAGGGCTCTAGGAAACAATTAACACAATCCCACATGCTCCTATAGTACCAGCAAAAAATATTATTTTCTTGCTTAGACCATATGAAAACAGGAACCTTCTAGTGCAGCGTAACTGTAGGGTGAAGTCACACACCCCAATTGCTGATTATAAGGGAAAAGCACTAATGGGTAATTCAGTTCACTCTATCACCACTTCAACTTTCTTCTAAACTAATGAATAGTAGACATATCCCATCCCTGCAGAAGTGATTTTTTCACTTATGGTTGCTTTAGGCTCTGTACAAGAGAACTTAGGAAGAGTTTTTTGCTATTTGAACTTATGGAGTCTGTTCTCTAGCTCTGGTTCATGTGCAAGCACAGAGGTGTAACAAGTGTTCCACCTATACAGTGCAAGACCAGATGATTTTTTGGATGAAATGGACTTGACTTGATATTGGAAAATTGCCTTCTTTATCCCCTACCACCCAGTTAGAAGTTGCCATCATAGTTATCTAAGCCTTGTGTTGGAAAGAAACTTCACTGTGTGAAGCTCAGCCCTTTGTGGCTGGGAATAAACATATTTTTAAGAAGACATCTAGTCATGGTGTCGAGAACCTCTGGTTTATAAAGCTTATTCCATATTTTCTTCTGTTATCTTTTGTCCCTCCACTGCGCAGCATTAGTAGAACTTTCTAGGAAGTGGAATAGTTAGAAGCAGCCAAGAATATTTCCCAGCATGTTAACTTTACTTATCAGATGGAATTCTGCATTTTTTTTTTTTTTAATATGTAGAATTCAGCAAAAATTAAGGCCAAATGAGGGTGCTTTAATCAGAGAAAGGTTTGGTTTTGGTTTTGTGAAAGAGCATCACAAGTTCACCCTCTGCTGGCCACTGCAGCTCCACAGCTCCACTATCTGCAACATGGCCAGAATGCTCCAGCAGCACTTCTCTTAGAATACTGTGTGAAAATAACAGGGATGAGAGGCTGCAGATTTGACAGTTCACTCCCAAAAGTAACAAGATGCTGCAAAGAGAGGACAGTGTGCTTGGCTGGGAATATCAATATGGGTCTGTTCTTACAGCTCTGGGGTCTTCCTAGTCAAAAGTGCAGGCTCCTCCCTTGGACTCTCCTAATGCACAAAAGAGTTCTTTGTTTGCTATAACAAGGGCTGAGCAAGAAGTGTGGTGCCCACTCTACGGAAAACTGCAACAGAATGCTTGCACAGTGACTTTCAGTTCAGGTTTTCTGCTTAATGCTACTCACAGTGGTGGTTCTCCATTCAGCTGGGAGCCATAAAGAAACAAAGGATTAAAATAAAATTCAGGAATTCTTCTTTACAAAGTAATTTGGAGTCATGAAAGAGTTAATGTCTCTAGCTCTTGCCTTGATGGAGTGCAGCCCAGCACTGTCTGAGCTGGCATGAACTACTGCTTATTGCTCTAAATGGTTTCAAGCACATTCCAGCCAGGCCCCCAGAGCAGGGCTGTGTCCTGGCCAGACCAAACATCACAGTCTGTTTAGCAACTGCAGTGCAAGGCACAGATCAAAGGCAGCAGCCAGGACGCCTGCTGCATGCTCACTGACTTTTATCTTCCTGCCTGGGAAGTGCATCTTCCAGCTATGCCAAGAAGAGGTTAGAAATTAAACACTCCTCTCAGTCTATTTCTTGCCCTAGTGACCACAAGTGCATTAGGAATCTGGGTTGTTGGTCTCACTCTTGTCTGAGAGGAAGAATTCCTAAGGTAAGCAAGATCTGATAAAGAATATTAGAAGTTCTCTCACCATGGCTGCTGGAGAACTCACCTGAGCCTTCCAAAGATGTGATATAAATGACATGAGTTTACAGGGTTGGAGGTGGAGATGAATCCTGAATTTCCCTTATATCAAGTGACAGAAAATGTGCTCTGGGAATGGTGGGAGGAAGAGGCAGAAGGGATCGGCTGGTTGGCCTGCCAAGCTTTGAGGCTAGTGGCTGCCAACATCTCTTAGACATCTGCTAGGTCAGAATATAAAGAGACAAAGAGGGGAGAAATTCCTTTCCCTTTCCTTCTTTGTCCTCATGGAAAAACTGTTGTCTGAAAATAAGACATGAGATAGCTGCTGCCCAAGAGACACCGTGTACCCAGGCCAGGGAGAAAGCTCTAGAAAGGTAAATTAATAAAGTGGTGATCCAGACTGTAGGAAGGAGACCAGCTGGACCTGTCAGTGTACGCAGCATCTTCCCAGTATCTATAGTGTCCCATTACCCACTGAAACTCCTCAAAGATACCTGGTGAGGTGAGTGAGGTAAACAGACTGAAAAGTAGTAAAGAGCAAAAGAACTCAGTTTTGTTACAAAGCTGTCTAACATCACTGCAAGCTGCAGTGTTTGGGTTCGTTGCAGAAGATTATGGCACTTTTATTAGAGCATTTGGGAGTTGGCCATAAGCCATTTATATGTGTATAAATTGAGTTTGGCCATACCAAGAGATGGGCGTGCATGTGCTTTGGTTTTCCACACGAGGGTGCTGTCAGCACTGACACAGACACATTCGGGTTTTCCAGACATCCTAACCAAAGTGATTGCAGGCAAAGTGACCTTCGGGTCTATCAGAGCCTTAGGAGGATGCGTTGAACAGAATTTCGAAGGATGACTCTTTCACAGACTGTAACTTCGGGAACATCCAACCCACATTGGGCTGTTGGTGGATGATTACATTCAAAATACCAGTTGATTTTAAGTCAAAGATATATAAGTAAAAACCTGGAATGAGTTCAGCAGCCTATGTTCTAAAGTTATTTTAAGTACCTCAAACCCTAATTGTTTCATGAAACAAAGACACCTGATATATAGACATGGTGCATGCTCACAGTTCAAAGCTCACTGTGATTTATATAAACAACATATGCATGGATCATGTCTCTGTGCTCTAGGTCAGGGCTCCTTGACGAGGCTTTGTGTCCTGAATTGCTTTGCTGCATGGAAATTTTCAGGTTTGCGATGTGCTTTGCTGCTTCTGTGCTGGTTACTGCGGTGATTATGTAGAAACTGCTGCTCCTGATGGTATGACTCATATTACACCTCTGTAACTGAGAAAGTCGCCACTATCTGGGGGGAGGGGTGGTTGCGGGGAGGAAACAGACTGAGCAAAGCTCTTTCCTTTGCTCCAGTGGTTTTAGATACTTTTGTTTCACCCTCTGCACACACTGAAACAAGCAGATTTATGCTCATGGAAGGCCCAGTTCATATCCGTTCAAAGCCAGTGGGAGTTTTTCACTGACATCAGTGGGCTTTGGATTAGATCCAGAGAAGTTGGATTTATAAATACAGACACTGCAGGCCGAGCACTGTATTAAACTGGTTTTGGTGATACCACACAATCAGCTACAGTAAAACTAATGCATGTAGGAGCATTGCGGTTCCACCAAGGGAATATGATATGATCACAGCCTGAACCTCTGATTAATCAGCTGAGGCAAGTATGGGGTCAGCTGTGGGAGCACAGGTGAGAGTGATGTAGCTGTGCTCCTGGAAGGGGTGGAGCTCGACTCCATCCCCTCTGAGACCTCATTTAAGGGCTGACTCCCACTTAAGCAGTATCTCTTGGAGATTGCTCACCAGTGATGACTGCCCCAGCTTCTTCAGCCAAGGCACCACCACTGGTGAGTTTTCCTTTACTTATTCCTTCTGTACATTTGCTACCATCTGTATATTAATAACCAATACAACCAATATATTTGCCCAGATGCTAAAGCATTAATGGCAACCAGTTACTGCAGCTGTTTTCAAGCCCTTAGTCTGCTACAAGCATGATTCTATCTTGCGTGATTGGAACTGAGCATGTGAAATACAGTGTGTAAGAGGAAAAAGCAGTAAGAAGTGACTATATTTGTTTTCAAATTGTTAACATTGCTATCAAGACAGGTATTTATAACTATGCTTATCATATCCATCCTGACTACAGCTTCAGAAAAGCCTGGAAATAATGAGCTGATGGAAAGCATCTTAGTAAGATGAGGGAACAGCGTTAAGTGCTCCAAGAATGCATTATAGGACGCTGGCAAACAATAACAGTACACATGATCTGTACTCCCAAGACTTGAAAGCAGGAATGACAGGGAGGAATTTTTTTTGGACTATGTAATACAGGAAGACGGAATAGATAATCCTTGTTTTTTTTTGTTTTTTTGTTTTTTAAATTTGTTTTTGTTTTTTGTTTGTTTTTTGTTTGTTTTTTGTTGTTTTTGTTGTTTTTTTTGTTTTTGTTTTTTAATTTTCTGGCCTTATAATCTACACAGCTGTGTTGTAGTGATTCCAAAGTATTTCCCCTTGTTCCATCACTATCAGACAGCACAAAAAGTAGCTCTTCCTCCTGTTCCCATGCTCTCTTTGGGCGCTATAAGGTCACAGTGAGGTTTTCCCTGTTCCCAGTGGCCACCAAAGCCCTCCAGCCTGAGGGGGACTCTTCCTCAACCCCGGGGTCCTCCCAGCAGCTCAGGGATCAGTCCCGGCCCGGCCCCGCCCCGCGGACATCTCCTCCTCCACCCGCCGGGGTGCGCGCAGCCCGGACGCCGAGCGGGTCTCCGGGGAGACCGGGTCGGCCACGCCCCGGGAGAGAAAAGGGTCCGGGGAAGCGGCCCGGGGGAGGCGGAGGTGAGGGGCTGGGGGAGAGCGTGTGAGTGTTGTCGGGGACGAAGCGGAGATGCGCGGGGACGCGGCGGGCCGGGGGCTGCGCGGAGACATCGAGGTCGGGGAGTGGAGGGGCGGAGGCAGCGGGGAGGGAGGCGGTGCCCGTAGAGGGGCTGCGGGAGCGCTGTGGGGGCGCGGGGTCCCGCTGGGCTGGGCTGCGGTGTAGAGCAGCCGGGAGGATTCGCGTCCTACCTGCTGCCTCGCGATGGAGCGGGGCCGGCAAAGGGGCGATCCGTCACACCGCTCTTCTGCACCGGCAGTTTTCCGCGGTTCTGATTGAGCGAGGCGATACAGAATGAGATCAGTACAGAAGGAAGGGGTGACATCGAGCTGCGTTTGTGATGAGGGCAAAAGCCCTTCGGGTGGGCATCTGTGGTGCTACGCTCCAAGAGCTCTGCATGGAAGAATAGTGATGTTAAAGAACCTTTCTTTCTCTCCTTTTTTTTCTCCCCCCCCCCCCTTTTTTTTTTAAAATTTATTTTATTATTATTATTATTATTATTATTATTATTATTATTTTTCTTGCAAGCAATGACAGCTGCTCCTGGAAAAGGGGAAGTGCTATATTGCAGTTTCCACTTCTGTAATCATTTGACGGTGTGGATTTTAGGAGGCATTGGCAATTGAATGAGAAAAAAGGTGCCAGAGCATGAGGTGGATGTTTACAGATTAGGTATTGATGAAAAATACGAATTTGGGCTTCTGAATTTTAGCTAGCAAGGTTTGAAAATGTTTGCTGGGTGACTTACACCACTGATCTGTATCTGAAGGTAAAACGTTCTCATTTTGCAAACTGATGGTGAGGTTGTATTTGTAAGTTTTGTGAAAGTCAGATTGAAGATTTGTTTGAGGGGACAAACATAGGACTTCGGTCCTCCAGAGGAGCCAGGCTGCCTCTGACTGACCAGGGACAACTGCAGGATGCGAAAATGTGCTGATGACTCATCTGCCTGCAAGCTCAGGTTTATCAAGGTATTCAAGAGAGTTACAGAGCCTTGCCATCACAGAGGAGCCTTTTTTCCGTGCTGGAAGGTTACAGACGGAACAGGCAGTCAGGCACTCATGCCAGTGAAGAAGCTGGTAAAAGTGAACCGTGCATCTGATAATAAGCCAGACTTTCTCACTGTCTGAAATCAAGATGACTTGTTGAGGAATACCTGTTCTAGATGATTAACTGGATGATTAACTGTTGCAAACTGGTGAGATTCATATGAAATATTAGTTTTATTAATCTAATGTGTTAATGTGTTAGAACTGAGGAGATAGAAGAGAGGGATTTGTCTGTTTGATTGTTGTTTCCAGGCAGGAAGGAGAGTAAACATATACAGTGAAAAATGATTATTATATTATTGCATTATAGTCTTCCTAAGCCCATAGAAACTAGGTTTCTTTTGGCAGTCTGTCAGCTTGGTAGTTGAGAGGGACTCAGCTTCTCTGTTCACTTTAGTCAAGGACTGAGTTCCTGCTATAAACTTCACAGGCTGTGATTGAGAAACTATTGTTATATTTTATCTCTAAGCAAAGTAAAAAAAAAAAAAAGTTTCTTCTGGGTGGATGCCCTTTCCCCTTCTCTTTAGAGAGTGTCTAAAGAGACTAACCCATGAAGAAATAAAGATGAATGGTGGTGCTTAGGGATATCTAAGCTATCCACTCTTTCTTCCCAAGTTTACCTGGGGACACTCACTAACGTGTCTGAAATCAGAAGCTCAGTGGCTGTGTCCTTGTGATATCATCCTCGATATCATCATCAGAGTCTTAACATTTCAGTTTAATACTCAGTTTTCTTGCAGAAATAGAGCTAAGGAAAGAATCTTTTTAAAACTCCCTTCTCCTCAACTTGAGGAAGTTCTTTCTTTCCTCATGAGGTGACCAACTTGATTGAAGGCATTTTTATTCTGGTTCTGAAGGTTCTGAAGTGGTGGTTTTCTGACATCCTTTTGAGTGCGGAACTTAAATAGTGTTTGGTCTGAAGGAAGGAGCAAGCTTTGAATAGCCAATACTGCCTGAGTTTTCTGGGGGAACTACTTCCTTACCGTGCATCTGTCTTTGTACATATGTAAAAGATAAACCAATTCTGGGGGATCTGAAAGATGATACATCAGATAAAACATTTAATACTTTAAAAGAAAAGATCAGAAGATTTTATCTTTTTAGAGATGACACTGAAGTGAAACCATAAATTCAGAATTCCTGCAATAGTGATTGCTACAGGATTTTTTCTTGTACAGTTGTTTTCTCCCGGTAATGACATCGATTTGTGGTGAACTGAAGAAAGGAGAAAATGACCCTGAGGATCTGTGTTTTAAAAATAAACCCTGACCTCAGCCAGCATGGATTAGGGCAGTGCTCTGACAGCCGAAGACGTTTGTGCTGTGCAGGGAGGCCAGAATGTCTGTGGCTGTCACTCTGGCTGCTCCATTCACTCATTCAGGATCTGTATCTGGTACAGGTGTGATTGTCCCAGATCAGGCAGGGCTAAACTGATGGCTGCAGGGAAGGCAGATTGATATTTATTGTAGAGCAAATGCAGAGTGGAAGAAATGTGGCATCGGAGTCATCTATCACAGCCCCATCTACATCTGAAATGTAGTACAGGGACTACTAATTAGCAGAGCAGAGGCAGAAGCAGTTGTTTATGGAGGAACTGTTAATAATAGAGAGAAGACCACAGAGGCTAAATAGTCTGAAAGTGCCTCTGTATGCCTTTGTTTGGATTTCTCATGAAAATGATCCCATCATACATCAAACTCAGAAAGCTGAAATTGCTGGATACATAGTGCAATGCAGCTGCAACATGAAGTAATGTAAGTAATTGACTGGCCCATAATGATATTTTGATGTAGCAGGTAAAGCACAACGGGGTGCAGGTTCTCGTGATGTTGGGTACTCTTCCAAAAAAAGAATGAAGAAGGAGAATCACAGTTGAAAGAACTTGAGAATTTTACATTCTGCAACTGGGTTGTCACTACACTGATAGATATTTGTGTTTTGAAATTAAAAAAAAAAAAAAAAGGCATTAAAAGCTTATCATTTAAAGAATCTTAATTTTAGACTAATTATGTGTCGTTCTTTTCTCTTCAGCTTTGAAGCTGCCTGGGGAGTTTGTGGGAACAAATAACCTGGGAAACTGATGGAACTGTTGATACTAAAATTCAAAGCAAGCTGGTAGAAAGTAATTAAAGCCTGTGTGTTCCCTGCATGAGGGAGGAGAATGAAGATTATGTGAAAAGCCATGATCTGCATCTGTACATGTGCCAAGCTGTTATGTTGGATGCTTCCCTCAGCCTCATGCAAACTCATTTAGTGTGGAATGATTGATAAACATTTTTCTGGTCTATTTTGGCATTCGAGTCGATCCAATTCCACCCTGATGTTTTATCTTCATTCCTTCGTCTTTCTGTTTTCTTATTTATAGCAACAGATTCTCTCATTTTGACCTAAGATTAGCAGTTCAGGAGTTTGGTGGGCCATCCTGGAACAGAACAGAAAGCCTTGCCAAGGGTGATTCCTAGAAGGGAAACTAGAAAGGGCTGTTAAACCTGAACCATATGACTAATAAGGCATATTTATGCTTTGAAAGGGCTGAAAATCAGGTGACATTGCAAAAGCACTGTGCTGTTACATGAGCTTATGTGAGAAAGACTTTATTGAGAGTTATATTTATTGAGAGTTGCACAGCCTTTCCCATCCTGACTTAGAAATGGTATTATAATTTCAGTTTGTACAGCAAGAACATTTCCTAGCATTACAACTGCATCATAAAGTTTGAAGATCTGATTTAAGTATGGAAGCTTGAACCTACTCCCCACTACTTATTTTTACACAGGTTTATCACTTTAGTAGTTAGAATTAAACATTTTGAAGCCCAGAAACAGGGATATTGATAATCGGTTGAAAAATCATGGAAAAGATGGGGTATGTATGAAAGATATGAACATGTAGTTCCTATTTCTCCAGAATCTGAACCTCCATGCACTGGACCTCAGGTTGGAAGGCCAGATTTCCTGTAATTATTGTTTTTCAAGGTTAAAGTTTTGAGCCTTATTCAGTGTGGATTGTCACAGTGTGTGATTCCCTTTTCTTTTTTCTTTCTCCCTCCAAAATCTCTGCTTGTCTATACAGTCTTTGTGGATACATAGCATTTCAGCTTAGAGGGCTTTTTGGCAGTTATTTACAGTCACTTAACTAAGTTTAAAGGAAAAGGTCTTACTAAGACTTGCTTGGCCTAGCTGTTTGGTATTGATGAATTGAGAGAAAGGAGATGAGCACTTAAGGTTGAATTAAGCTTTGTTTTGATTCTTTATGTGGTGTTACTGTCGCCTGAACCCAGTGACTTGGTTTTCTTCCTCAGGTCAATGAATCTGCAGAGAGGTTGAAGGAAATAACAGGCATTATAAATAATAATAAAGAAATTGCTACCTGGATTTTATAAGTTCCTCCTCCTTGCATCTTATATTTGTAAGCTTTCAAGGAACTGAGAAGATAATGCATACCTCTGTACTCTGAGGGGACATTCTAGCTGATTCTTTGGATGCCTCCATCAGCTTCCTTGTCTGCTAGCAGTATCTCATGTGCTTGCTACATAGTAGTAGTATCATCTTTAGTCTTTTACACAGTGACGGTAGAACATGATATTCTTGTGCAGTTTGTTACCTCACAGTAAAAAGGAACATTTCATTTAATAATAGAGACATAGGAGTCTGAAGATCTTCAGCTTTTGTCTGCTGTTTTTCACACAGGTTTTTCAAGGTAGCACTTTTTTTTTTTTTTTTTTGGTAACTTGTTGCTGTTGTGGTTTAACCCAAGTTTCATCAGCCTTAACAGAGAAGCATCTTTAAGGGTCTGAAAGACGAGAAACAGCTGCAATATTTCCATTTCTAAATGTGCTTATAAGGATGACAAGCAGGAGTGAACATGAAATTTTGGTGGAGCTCAAACACAGAATGGAAGTATGAAGAAGGTGGAAATGGGGATGATTGGGCAGGAGAAATAGAGAAGTATTGTTGAAGTTTGCAAGAATTGAGAAATCAAACCTGAAATTGAGTGAGGGATGTGAAGGCCTTCTGCAAACAAATAGAAGGCTCAAAATAGTGTGAACCCACTGTTCTAAGCACTCCTTACCAAAGACATGGAGAAACCAGAGGTACTTACTGCCTTTTCTGGCCTTGTTTTTCTGGATAAAATCAAAGTATCTTACCCATCCCCCTTAGGAAGGGATAACAGAATGAGAAGAACTGTGTAATTTGCATTCTGACGTGGCTGTCTGATGGCAACCTGAATGCTGTGCTGTCAACCTGGCAGTCTACCTGGGAGTCAAGCAGTCAGAAGTCAGAGCAGCAGCCAAGAAGCTGGCAAGCAGACTACAAGGTATGGAAGTTAGTAATTTATGCTGGGTAAGGAAGAGAGTTGTTCCTTGAAGATTTAGGTAATCAAGTTTGTTGTTTTGCTAAGCTTTGATTTGTAGCTTCCAGCATTTCTTTGTGGTTTTTATGCTTTTTGGAGAACTCCCATAAGTGGATATTAAATAAACTTTTCTCTTTTGAACAGAGTAGTACATGCCCATCCCATGCTAAAGCATGGGACAGGACTATGGTAGCATGGGATGTGTCTAGGTGGCAAAGCAGCACAACCCAGCTCACAGTGGGCTGAAAAGAGATGTTTTCTTGGTTGTGGAGGCAAACTTTGTCATTCTGCTTTTAAAACTAGGAGTGAAGAATCAAGCTTCTGTTGGACTTGTAGTGGAAGTAAACAAATAGTCACATTTAATTGAAAAGAATGAATTGCAAAATGAATAATTATTGTATGAGATGATTTGGTAGGAAATATCGACTGGTAGAACGAAGCGAGAACATATGTAAGCCCAGAAGTTGAGGATGTGATCACTGGTGGAGAGGCAACACTGTATAAATAACAGTCATCTTCCAAAGGACAGGTTGTGGAGAACAAAGTCTGCATGAGGAGGGCAAGGCTGGGAGAACTTAGTGCTGACAGGTACAGAATGGAAAAAGATGTTTTTATTTTTCATCACTTGTATAGATTGAAAAACAGTCTTATCTTACAAAAAAACAAAATGAATGTTCTGCCAGAACCTGAGGACAAGAATCGCAGGAGAAGATGAGAAAGCTGGGGAACGGAGGAGAAATAAAACAGAATTAGCTGCAGAAAACTTTTATCTGTGCTCAAGATTCATACCAGAATCCACTCATGTGACTGGAGGTTCTGTATTGGTTACAGACAAAGTAAACAGACTTATAATAACTCCAGGAGAAGGTGAAAGATGTGTATAGGGTGGTGGTTTTCTGAAGAAAATTATTTTGGCAAAATGAGGAGAAGGCAGGCCAAGAGAGTGAAGGCTAATAGACAATGGGCTGCTACTACAAGGACAGCTGTTGAATATTTTTTTGCTATCAAGGAATATTCTTAGAAAGGCATTTTTCTTAACCAATAAATTTCAGCTGTGTTCCTTAGTCACTGACCATTTGTGGGTAAATTTGTGTGAAAGTTAAGAAAATCTTTCAGTTGAAATGGGGAAGAACTTACACAGGGATAAGGAAAGAGAGCGATATCAGGCAAAGGAAATATTGATAAAGTGAGATCAGAAGGCAGATATGTCCCCAGGGATGAGGAAATGAAAATAACATGAAAGCTGGGATGAAATTTGGAAAGGTTAATGCATTTCTTTCCAGCAACTGGAATTGGTTTTTTTTTTTTTTTAATTTTATTTTTAATTAAAACATGTAAGCAAGTCAATAACAACAACATACAGCTAGCTGGATATTTGATGTTGCTTTTGTGAAAGTAACGCATTGGCTTGGTCCAGTGGAAGTGGCTGCAATGAGTGAGATCTCAAGGTGTCTGTTAGAGATTTCTGATGAAGTTTTACTTTTCCTGTGCTTCACCTTGAAAACAGCTGCTCACAGATGTACATACTTCCAAAAAGCGATGACATGAATAAGGCATGTCTGTGAAGGGAAGACTATTTCTCCCTGCTGGGAGGGGCTTGTAAAAATCTGATAAAGAGACAAGATCAAATTTTGGGTTGTGACTCCATGCATTCCATTTGAAAATTGGTGAGAAATGTATTTATGTCAACTGAAAACAGTCACAAATTAACCAGAAAATTGATGATTTCTTTAGACACTCTTGAATCTATTCTCAGATTATCAAGATTTGAGAGACATTTTTTTAGTTATTTCAGCCATAGCCTCATACAAAAACAACAAAAACAACAAAAAACACACCACAAAACCCCAACAACAACAACAAATACCAACAAACATAAAACAGTTTGAATTCAGAAGCAATGTAACTGCATCCATAATGGTGGTGTGATTCCACATTAGTTTATGATTTCCCCTGTGGCACTTCTGTGCTGCTGATGGTTAATTAAATCCTGGGAAAACTGGCTACACCAGGAAGTCTGCTGCAGGAATACCTGTGCTGACTGGTGCTGGCAGTGAGGTAGTTAGCATGATGCTACACTTAAGCTGGTTAGACTTGGCAGACTTGTGCCTGGCCCAGAGGCACTTTGTGGATGTTTATATCTATTATACACCCACAGCTTGGATAATCCATCTTCGGACAATGGACCATCTGTGGTAAAATCAAGAACTGGAAGGCTTTCATAGGCTGAGTAAGAGGAATCAGATGACATAAAGGGTAGGGTTGTGAATGTGGGGACTAATAGCATAAATTTATATTAAAAATGGTGATGTTAAAGGTAGACACTTTCTCAGAAGTCTTGTTCACAGTGTAGTCATGAACAGAAGAATGTGCAGAGAGAGATTTTCTGTTTCTTCAGCTGCGACTCATTATGTTAGGAGGTAATTAGAAGCCATACACTTGTTTAGCTGGGACAAATGAAGGATGAGAGAAAAATACTGCAGCACCACAAAACCATGACAGTAAGAAGAGCTTTTTCATGGTAAACCCCTGTGCTGATACAAAAGCAAATGGCATTCACATTCTTGATTGTAGTTAGATTGTACCCACCAGAGGATGAAGTTTAGGAATGGTTTTCAATGTACACAGTTGCTGCAAAAACCTCTAATATGGTAGCCTTCAGTAAGAAGGTTATTGCCTGTCATAGCAAAAAGCTGAAAGTGGCTCAATTCAGGCTGGGATGTCCCTAAAATAAATCCCTAATTGTGGTGTAGGGAGCCTGCTTTCACAGGGGGGTTGGACTCGATGATCTCTAGAGGTCCCTTCCAACCCCTACAATTCTGTGATTCTATAAAATTAACTGCTTCCTCATGTGGAGAAGAGGAGGAAGCCGGTTGTTGAGTTGAATATTGAAACTTGGAAAGGTGTTGGAAGTTCTCTGCTATGGGATAAGAATTCCAACAGCAGAGACCTAAATCACTGCCATGTCTGTGTTCCCAGTGAGTGCTGTGCAGACATTAAGGCAGAGGTAAAATGGTTGAGGGAGGGAATGCTGATGAGTCAAAATGTAAATTA
This sequence comes from Excalfactoria chinensis, assembly GCF_039878825.1. Lineage (NCBI taxonomy): Eukaryota > Metazoa > Chordata > Aves > Galliformes > Phasianidae > Excalfactoria > Excalfactoria chinensis. The sequence goes on from NC_092850.1 coordinate 2,244,981, forward strand.
AAAACTCTGGTGTATTTTTTTAAATTTATTGTTATGGATATTTATATTATTTATACATTGTAATTGCCCGGTTCTTTAAGAAGACCTGTTGTTTTTCTCTCTCACTCCTATTTCACATATGCAAAGTTATGTGAGTATTCATGTACTTGTGTATTAATGCTTAGCTTGGGAATAGATTCTACAAATGAAGCAGCAGAATAACTCTTTGAAGATTTAAGCAACATTTAAGCTTTCTGGGTAAACCTGTTTGGCTGTTTTAACTATGAGGTGAGGAGTAACTTTTCCAGCTAGATGCCATGCTGCTTCTCCAACAGTTCTGCTTTGAAAGTGAAACTACAGAAATATGTCCCTGAGGGGTTCAGGCACAGCTGTGTTACTAAGCTTCAGCTCAGGTTTCATGGAGCCCTGTTGTGCTGTTCTCCTCTGCAGTGCTCAGATACTGCAGCACATTCTTTCTGCACAGTGGAGCCATTTCTGTGGTTTGGTGCAGCTCAAAAGATAGGTGTTTGTCAATCTGAGGGTTTGGATAGAAATCACAAGTTAAAAAGCAAAAAATCAAGAATAGCCAAATGTAGCAATGTCAGCGCACTGGTCAGGACAGTTGCTTCAGGTCATTTCTCAGCTTGAGAACTTGGCCTATCTGAATTGCAAAAAGGGAAGTATGTTACTTCATGCAGTACCCTTTTCTGTATTTGTGCAGTGTAAAGATAGCTACAGAGATAAATATTTCAGGAAGATGATCCAGGCTGTGTTTTGCACATGAGAGTAGATTAGATAATGGCTGTTTACTTCCTTAGCACTTTGAATCTATATTCCCCCTAAGTAAATGGGAAGACTCATTTCATATGTTCCCTACAGAGATCTCTTGGCTGAGTTAGTTTCTGTCCTCCATCAGACCCATGCTGCTATCAGATACGTGGAGCTCTGGAGGGAGGATTTGTGGTTGTGTGATTGTTATTATAGCAACTTTCCCTAACAGACCTATTATCCTCACTGTAGAACAGCCCTGTAGCACTGAAGAAATATTTTCTGGAGAGCTGTGACAGGAAGAAAGTCTAATTTCTCCTTACAGTTCTTTTAGGCATTCCTGGTGTTCTTTTCAGGGTTAGTGAAGTTGGGTGCTGGAGCAAGGATAGATATTATTTTTGTGGGCTTAACCATTACTAAGTAGGTCACTCTGAAAGTAGTGCTTCTTATTTATTTCTTTGGAAACCCTCACCCTAACCTAACATCATGGTTGGCTGTGAATTCTCCAGGAGAAATGTGAGTCAAATATGAAGCAATGGGGTCCTGTTCTTCCCTAATATAATGATATCAAAAGACACTGAGACGAATCACAGAACCACAGCATCACAGGGGCTGCAAGAGACCTTAAGAGATCATTGGGTCCAACACCCTGCTAAAGCAGTTCCCTACCATAAGTCACACAGGTAGGTGTCCAGAGGGATCTTGAATATCTCCATAGAAGGAGACTCCACCACCACTCTGGGTAGCCTTTTCCTGTGCTCTGTCACCCTTATTGTGAAGTTCTTTTACACTAGTACAGGACTTCCTACGTTCAAGTTTTAGGCCATTACTCCTTGTCCTGTTGCTGTGCACCACAAAGAAGAGCCCATCCTCACCCGTTTGCCTCCTATCTCTCTTCAGACATTTATAAACACTGATCAGATCCCCTCTCAGTCTTCTTTTCCTCAGGCTAAACAGCCCCAGGTTACTCGGCCTTTTCTTATACAGGAGATGCTCCTGGTCCTTTATCCTGGTCCTTTGTGGCCCTCTGCTGGACTCCTTCTGGGAGATTCCCATATTTTTAGAGCTTGGGAGAGCAGAACTGGATACATTAGTCTAAATGTGGCCACCCCAGAGCAGAGTGAAGGGGAGGACCACCTCTCTTGCCCTGCTGACCATACTCTTTTTATTGCACCCCAGGATACCAGGATCCCACTGGCCTTCTGCTGGCTCATGGCCAACCTGTTGTCCAACAGGATCCCCAGGTGCTTCTCTGCAGAGCTTACCTCCATCAGGCCATCCCCTAGCCTGTACAGATGCATGTGGGTATTCCTCCCCAAGAGCAAGACTATGTTTTCTCATGTTAAGTGTAATCATGTTCCCCCCTGCTGAACTCCCCAATAATAAAGTCCAAATCAAGAAGAGAGTTTGATTCAGACAGTGTTTCTCAGACTCTACGGAATTCTGGAATAAGCCTGATCTTCAGTTTAGCTAACAAAACATCTATTCCCAAACTGAAGATATCTTGAAAGTTGAACATCTTCAACCTGTTATGTGCTTCTCCTTGCAAAAAATGGGCCAGAGTTTGGCCTTCCTCTGTATCAGATGTTTTGTGATAATCGGGGCTGACACTCTAATTACATGTTTTTTCTGTTGGTTTTGTAACATTGCATTTCTTGTCTGTTCTTCAAATAATCTCTATGAGCATCTAATTCCCATACCTTCCCTCTTTTTCTTTACCTATGCAGTTTGTTTGACACATTCAGAACTTGTGTTCTGGGTATTGTTACCAGTTAGAATAAGCAGCCTCTGTTGGAGGGCAGAACCACTCATATTTGTGAACGACTTAGAATTATCTAGCAACGATATTTTCATGCTGAATGCTTCATTACACCCATTTTGCTGCCTTTTATGCTGTTAAACTCTCTGATCATAAATGTAAATGACACTTTCAGTCATGGTCTTTAAAGTTACATTGAGAATCCAGTTTACCACAGAAATTCTTACTTGGACATACTTTCCTTAATCATGTAAAGCAGAAGATAAGCCTCGTCTTTTTTTCTTCATCCTTATTTAAGGGCAAGCCTCAGAATAATAGTAATTACAGTGCACACACACACAGTGAAATTGCAGTATGTAAACAGAAACAAATAAATACAAAAGATCAAAGGCTAGATGGTACAGATATGTACATGTAGAGGAGAAGACTAAAAGGTAAGGATACGTAAATATAGAGGACTGCTGGTAGCCAGCCTGGGAGCAAGCTTGCCATATCTTTACCAACCTGTCATTCCTGTGGAAGGGACTCTGTTTGCCTGTAAACTTGCAGCATTAGACTTAAAATTTCCTGATAGATCTTTAGATCTTGCTGAGGATCATGCCAGTGTTCTGTTGAATTATGAGACAATCTCCATTTTAGCTTTTTTTTTTTTTTTTTTTTTTTTTTTTTTTTTTCTTTTTCCCCCCCTGTGCCAGGAATCTGCAATCACTGAGCACCTGATAAAAATCTGTGAGTAGTTCATCAGTTCCTTTGCAAACTGACATGTTCCACACCTCTTCTGCCTTCACAGCCAGATGCTACCTCAGCTAGGGTGTAATCCTTTCTCTGCCTCACATGCTTGTGCTGACAGGTTTGCTGTGTGCTAGACATCCTCAGTTTACTCTGATTTCTTTTCCTTCCAGGATGGCACACTCTTTGAATGAATGGCTATGGCAGCACGAGTTCTGGCTCCCCCCAGGAATTACATGGGAGGACATGAAGGAGTCTGAAGACATCCATTACCCTAAGCCTCGTGATCTCCTGCTCAGCATCCCTTTTGCCTTAATCCTGGTTGTCATTCGATGTGTCTTTGAAAGGTAAGTTCCTTAGTGATTTTTGGGGTGTTTGGGGGATAGCAGTGTCAATGTGGGTCCAAAAGCTGGCTCTGTTGTCTGAACCAGTACATGATTGAAGAGGTCCACAGAAACATCAGATCATAAATTTGGCTGAGGCAGATGTTTCAGCTCTTACTTTTGCAGCTGTGTTTATTTACTGAAGAAGCATGTTGAATATAGAGCACAGATTCTACCCCTAAGGTCTAATTATAAGCAGCGTAACTTCCTACACTTAAAACAGCTAAGCCCTAGTATTAGTCTTGTGCTTGTGCTTCAGAATGCAGACATACGGTTTCTGGGTCAAGTGAAGTAAAAATAATGTTCAGACTTCCTAAATGCAGCTAGGTGCCCCCAGTCTCAGAAAATGGGGGTCTGGGATATATCACCAGATAGGAGAGCATAAATAACATACATTAAGATAAGCTTAGACTTGTACTCTCAGAACCAGAACTACATTACCACATGAACATATGCATTTCTGAACTGACCACAGTTCAGGATTCAGGAGTGTAACTTCTTGGGAGCACCATGCAGGGAGATTTGTGGCTGCTTTCTCCAGATCAGGGCCTGCTGAAGCCACTTGCAGTGTTAAGCTTCCAGAATCTCTCCTCCTCTTTCACTTTCACTGCCAGACCTGCTTTGTGGCTGCTTTTTGTAGTCATCCAGTAACAGCACAAGAGTTGCTCTGGCTCTAGGATGTTTCTGGCCAGAGCAATTTGAAGATTTTACTCTTCAGCACAGAGAATTTGGGAATTATGGCAAAGGCACAGCTTGAAATCTCCCAGTGTTTGCTGTGTGGGTTTCATGAAGGTCCTCAACTGATGCTGTTGATACAGGCAGTTTAGCCATTGTTACTATTGGTGTGATGTGATTTGTATGCAGATCAACTGAGAGTTACTGTAGTATCATCAACTGTCGGGGCTGCAGAATAAATTCACTTTCATGATTTTGAAAATGATTTAAAATAGTCTTTGCTGGACTGAAGAATCACTGTTCCTACCTGCTGTCTGAAGAGGTGTTCTTTTGAAGTATGATGTCTGTTCCAAAAATAACGCTTCCTATTTTATTATATTGGCCCACAAAGGGAGAGAGGGATGGTGGTGGGATGGCACTAGAGGCTGAACCTCCCCATCAACATCTCATTACCAGGTGACAGATGGCAGCAGAAGTGTGGTCTGTCAGAGTGGTGTCTGACACAGAAGTGGGAATGAAGCAGAGTGGGTGAATTGAATTCCTCCATGCAGGGAAAAAAAAAAAAAAAAAGATACACACTGACATTCATCGACATGTGTGGAGACCAAACAGTGGATGTTTGATCCTGACCTCCTTCTATGATCTAGTGGCCTGTCTGGTGGATGTGGGAAAGGCAGTTCATGTAGTCTACCTAGACTTCAGCAAAGCCTTTTACACTATCTCTCACAGTATTCTCCTGCAGAAGCTGGCATCCCGTGGCTTGGACTGGTACACTCTTGGCTGGGTAAGGAACTGGCCGGAGGGCTGGGCCCAGAGAGTGGTGGTGAATGGAGTTAAATCCAGCTGGCAACTGGTTATGAGTGGTGTTCCCTAGGGAATCCCAGCTGGGATTGTTCAGTCTGGAGAAGAGGAAGAGATAGACACCTCATTGCTCTCTATAAGTACCTGAAGGGAAGTTGTAGTGAGCTGGGGGTTGGCCTCTACTCTTGTGTAACTGGTGATAGGACTAGAAGGAATGGCTTCAAGCTGTGCTAGGGGAGGTTCAGGCTGGACATTAGGAAATACTACTTCTCTGAAAGAGCTGTCAGGAAGTGGAATGGGCTGCCCAGGGAGGTGGTGGATTCACCAACCCTGGAGGTGTTCAAGGAATGTTCAGCTGTTGTGTTGAGGGACATGGTTTAGTGAGAACTATTGGTGGGCTTGGTGATTCTGTGTGAGCACAGTGAGGGATGGGTAGTGCATTTCAGCAGTGGTGGCAGTGATATGGGTCACCTCTGTTGGTGCAGATTTGTATGAATGCAGTTTGCAGGTATTGCTGGCAAAAATGCACAGCTAATGATGGCGACCATGCTGAGAAACAGTGTTTTGTAGCTGAAGATTTGCTCTATCAAATAGCATTATTGTGCAGTTTGTGTCTGTTGTAGTGTCCATGGAAATACTTAGGAGGCATTACTTTTGGAGCAACCTACATAGTTTAGTCAAACTCTGTGGTGGTTTTAAGCTCAGGAAAAAAAAATAAAATAAAATTAAAGTTAAAAATATAAATAGTCTGCACAAGAAAATGGAAATCTACCTCCCTGTAGGCTAGCAACAGATTTCTTCTCTGGATTCTCTGTGATGTGAGGACATAATGGAAAAGTTTTTTGAAGTAGATTCTGAACTTGCTTGTGAGAACGTTTTTATGTAAAAATACTGGTATTCAAGCAGAGTGTAATTAAAACTGAATACATGAATTATTGTTTAAGGAATCTTTTTATGATGATACTTTGAATTGTTTGTAAAGAATATGTTTAAGGTGCATTCCATAAATTCTGTTAGTTGTATTTTTCACTTACCTGAGGGCATAGGTGTTTCAGTTATGTCCACTAGTGCAAACCAAGGTTCTGCAGACAACCTTAATGGTTGAAGTGAATAGTTTTTCTTCCTTGCTGACCTGTAGGACTTCTTTAGGTAGACAGTGTCAGTTGGTCTCTTAGACATGCTTGGAGCGTAAAGCTAGACATTAATCTCCACATTCTGCATTGACCAGAATTGCCCCATTCTGGGCTTATCAGACATGAAGACAGAGAAGCCAGACTCCCCTTAGTGATACCTCGTGGCAGGTCAAGAGTAGGCATTGAACACAAACTGAAACACATGATATTCCATATGAATATAAGAAAACACTTTTTTACTGTGAGGGGGGTCATATACTGGAACAAGTCACCTGGGGAGGGAGCGTTCTCCTTCTTCTCACACAACTGGACACTCAGCAGCCTGCTCTAGCCACCTCAGCCTGAGCAGCGGATTTGAGCTATTTGATATCCAGAGGCCCCTTCTAGCTGTAACAGTTTAGTGTTTTCTGATTTTTGCCCTTGTATTCTTCCTCCTTCTGCCACATTGGTCCTAGTCCACCTAAATATCTTTCCCGTCTCCTTTAAGGTACTTCTAATCATATAAGAATATTTTCTTTTCTTTTCTGTGCAAACACTGCATCAACTGGGAGTGTTTCTGTGGGCCTGGGCCTGCTCATGCATTTTAAAACTGTTTTAATTCACAAACTTCATTAAATAAAAGCTTCTTGCCACACCTTTAAAAAGATAATATCTCAAGCCCATTTTACAGGTCCGGGAAACCTGTAATCATGCCACTATCTTACCTGTGCAAATTACAAGCTACTGTTCTAAGCCATATTCCTGTTTGTCCTAACTCTCTACAAGCAATTATTTCAGCAGGAAATTTTCATACTCTTAATCACTATTGTTTCACATTGAATTCATCCTGGAAAATAAAGCTTCCCTTAGTGAGAATCAAGATCTCTGTCTGTCTCTCTGTTATGTTACACAGGTGGGCTCGGATGGTTCAAATTCATTAGTAGAGTTTAAAGAAATGCAGGCTGAAAGGATGTGTATTATTTCTCATTTTTTTATGCAGATGGCCCTGATTTTGTAGCTTACCACATTGGTGGGTCAAAACATGATTTTGGAGAACCCAAACAGACGCCCTTAGAAATTCTGTAATATTTGTGGAAAATAAACTTACAAAAGCTAAATTATTTTGTTTCATACTAGCTCTGGAAGGCTCTGCAGGTGAGGAATTATGGATTAATGCCCCTTCATTATTATCCATTTAGTTTCAGCATCAGCAGTTTTTGCACGAGACAGTTTGCTCATTGGTGATTACTGAATAAAATGGCTTAGTGTGAACTTAGCTTCTCCAAGGTTTACAGAACAATCTTCACCTCAGTCTGACTGAAGAGGAAACAGGTTTGGGTTAAGTCATGTCACTGATTGTGTCTTGCCTTACGTAGTTATGAAAATCTGTCCAAATATAGTCTTCAGGATTTCTTATTCCATATTTCAGAAAGCTGTTAAGATTCCACTGATGGGACAATCCCCTGCAATTGATACTATGAACCTGTGATGTTGAAATCAGTACAACCATCGTTCTCTTAGGGTTGTTCTTGGAACAAGATTCAACTAAAAAGTGAGTCAGAGCATACATCCAACATGTAGAAACATCCCTTTGGAGGAATTTCAGGACATGATTTCCCAATAATGTTCATAAAAGTAGGATTGGCCCTATAATTCATGGTTAAACTCAGTACCTCAACAACAAAGTAATTGGAACTTCGGTTACTCACACCCTGTCTTCTTCAACTCAACTGGCTTGTTTTTGTTACCGTGAAATTTAATACTGTGACCAGGACAAAACATCAAGAAAGAGAAAATAAGTATTAAACAAAATTAAGGAGTCAGTCAGGATAATTTAAATAGCTTTTCAAACTTGCTGACTGCCCTGACACCCAGCAGAAACATTCTCTTTCCCTTTAATTTGTTGGGAAAATTTCAGGAAGTTGTTCAAGAAGAACCTTACTGTAACTTCCTATAGGTCTTCATTGGAAACAGAATGGTTTGCGTCTAGGCCTTGGGCCCCCAGCACAGGAGCTCTTGGAGTGGGTCCAGAGGAGGGCCACTAAGAAGATCAGAAGGCTGGAGCATCTCTCCTATGAGAGAAGATTGAGGGAAGTGGGATTGTTTAGCTTGGAGAAGAGAAGGCTCTGGGGAGACCTCACTATTGCCTTCCAGTACTTGAAGGGAGCATATGAACAGGAGGGGGAACTTTTTACAAGGGTGGACAGTGAAAGGACAATGGGAAATGCTTTTAAATGGAGGCAGGGGAGGTTTTGGTTGGATATTAGGAGGAAGTTTTTCACACAGAGGGTGGTGACGCACTGGAACAGGTTGCCCAATAAGGTTGTGGATGCCCCATGCCTGGAGGCATTCAAGGCCAGGCTGCATGTGGCTTTGAGCAGCCTGGTCTGGTGGTTGGCAACCCTGCATACAGCAGGGGGGTTGAAACTCAATGATCATTTCAACCTAGGGCATTCTGTGATTCTATGATTTCCAAACTCATTCAATGTTGAACAGAGTCCAGGCTTGTAGAATACAAGTCTCAGTGTTTCTGCTGTGAGGTTTTGTACTTGTCTTCCTCACTTGATTGACATGATACTTGTATTGTGACTCGGAATTGTAGGAGGAAGCTATTATGTAATACACAATCTTTTACAGTGCTGTGGTATTAGAAATTACCGTTTTGTTTTGGGCTGATTCTTTATCTTTCCTTATCTTTCCTCTTGCAGAGCCATAGCCCTGCCCGTCAGTGCCAAGCTGGGTGTGAAAGACAAGCTGAGACCTAAAGCTCAGCCCATCTCCATTTTGGAAACATTCTACACTGTGAATTGTAAGAACCCTAAAGAGGTGAGTCCTTTTTTCCTTTGCTTCCCTCTAGATTTAGCCCCTGTCTACTTACATAAATGAAACCACAGTTGGAATCTTGTGGTTGGATGCTCAACAGACCATAAGGAAGCACTGTAGCACTGGGCTCCTGACACCAGCCAACCTCCAGGATCATCCTGCAAATGCATGTTATAGTCATCAGTTCTGCTTCTGAACATGAGAATAACAGCTTTCCAGAGACAGCACTCAAAAAAATTGAATCTTAGACTTGTTCGGACGGGAAACTTCTCTCCAAATTCCTGCTAGCTCTTGATTACTTTGTACATGGCTTTGTGTATTAGCAAACCGCTGTCATATCAGTGACAGATTTAAGGCACTTGGACACTAAGGGCAATTGAAGTAATTCAACAAGAAAAACATGGCAGGAGAAGACACCACAGTTTGAAACTCTAAACCTGAGACTATGATATAAAAAATACAAAATATCAGGTTTTAACATTTAGCATTAAATACCGTTTGCTTGCAAGCAGAAGTGAAAGATTTTCTGTTACCTGAAATCCCTATACTAGGAATGGACAGCTTGCTGAAAGATGCCTTAGCTTGAACAGACCTAGGCTTGCCTGGAGTCTCCAGCAATGTTCTGTGGTGGCCCAGACCAGATGGCCCTGGAGCCTTCTGACCTTCAAACCTGAGTCTGAACCCCACTTCCTCACCTGTTTTCCAGGGTGAGCTGATCAGTTTAGCCAAACAGTGTGACCTGTCAGTGAGAAAGGTGGAGAGGTGGTTCCGACGCCGGAGGAACACCGACCGACCAAGCCTGTCGAAGAAGTTCTGCGAGGCCTGGTGAGCAGGAGCACACACTGTGAACTGTAAGGGCCACTCACTGGCTCTGAGCTTGGCAGGCATCTTGCTGCCACCAGCCTGAATGCACTCATCCACAGAGAGCTTCCTGAGCCTTTGCTGCCCCACCTGATTCTTCTGTGGCTCTACTGCTGTTTCCCTGTTCTTGAGTCATTCCTTGCTTCTCCCCTGTGTGTTTCATTGAAAAATGGAGTCTTTCAAAACATAAAGCTGCTTCCAATTTGTTGCAGAGATATTTGGTAATTTACTATTTACTCTCGTAGGCAGTTTTACCCCTTTGCAGATTTTCAGTGTTTAGTCTATTAGCTGCTCATTTGTTCTGCTGGGATAAATTTTCCCTCATTTCTTACTGTATGTGTAAATATACAGCATGAAAAGCCTCTTTCCACTGAACTTCTTTTTCATACATACTTTTAATGTGCATCTCTGTGGGTTTAATGTGGGTAAGTCATTAGCAGCTCTCACTGAAACCAAACTCAACAGCAGTCATTTGCTTTACATGATAATGAATTTAGCATACCTAATCTTCAAAAGCGTAAGGAGACTGGCACTGTTGAAGTTTTACACATGCATCTGGTTGGGCTGGGAAGGGTTGGGATGATTATTTGTGCAGTTTCCAGGTAATCATCCACAAAATGATTATCTGGAAAAGGATAGTCACCTAGATCATTATCTGGGTGATTTCAACAGACTTTGTGGCATCTGTTGAATGTGCTAACATTATGCAGAATCTGTTAGGATCTAGGCAAAACTTGAGCCTTGATGTTTTTGTTTGCTTTAATGGCATCATTCTCTGAATGAGTGGGATTGATATACAGAATTGTACCTTCGTGGTTAATGGGTTACTGACATATTTCTTTCTTTCTTTGTAGCTGGAGGTTTACATTTTACATCGTTTCCTTCTTCACTGGGCTGGCTGTACTGTACGATGTGAGTATACAAGCAGTGCCACCTGCTGTCCTTGAGTCTCCTCATTGCCTTCATCATAAGATGCATCAGGTTGAGGGCCTCCACTAGCACCTTGTCTCACTAACTGAGTTGTGCCATCCCACATGTTGTTGTAGGCAGGCTTGCTGTCATCCTTTTCCCCCTTCAAACCTAGTTTAAAGCCCTGTCAAACTACAAGTTCTAAACTGCAGTTTTTTTTTTTAAAGTGTAAACAGAGAGTATCTTTTCAGAGGTTCGTTACTTAGCAGCCTGCGGCACGTTCCTCGCCATTTGAAAGAAAAATCGTGTTCCTGACAGGGGTGCTCGGCCTTTTTGCAATACTTAACAGCTTAACAGCTCTGTTTGTAATAACATGCAGCAAATCTGTGATAGACAGGAAGTAAGAGATTTAGGCGGCTGATAAGAAAAGACTTTCTCTGGCATCCTCCCATTCATGTTGCATTTTCTTTCCAGAAGCCTTGGCTTTGGGACCATAGAGAGTGCTGGACAGGATACCCACAACAGGTGAGTCATCCAGGAGTGAAAATGCTGTTACAAATTGTGTATTGTCTTTGTATATCTCTTTTCAACAGTCAATTGAATGTACACTGAGATTTACTAACCTGTAAAGGGAAATACAGTGCATAGGTTTAAGCACAGAAGCAATGATGGAGCATATGAGTGAATAATGAGGTACTGTCTTTCAGGTCAAGCCTCCAAATATCTTTGGTCAACTAAAGGCAAAAATTTTAAGGATGTATTTGTGCAAACAGGTGGTGTTTGAACAGGACTCTACGGATCCTTATTTCCTCTTCTGTACATTTGCAGTAAATGTATTCTCCAGAAAACTTTAAACCATTATTACAAAACACCTTCAAACAGTTGTAATAAATAGAAAAAACCAAAGCTAGAGTGGTAAAATTCCACTGGAAAAGAGTAGGAAATGTCAAGAACATACCTGCATCCTAACAGGAACAAAGAATATTTTAAATATAATTTCTGCTAAGCAAACCATGCTTTGTGGTACAGACAAGGGCAAAAGAACCGTCAGTTCTCCCAAATGATCTGTCTTTGGGAAAATAAATCCCTTCTGATCCAGAGCTCACAACAGAAAAAAATTACTCCTTAATTAGCACATATCTTGCTGATTGCATCAGAGCTTTGAGTTTTCCACATGTAAAATCCCAGAAAAAATTACTCTGAATAATGTAGATAGTTGTTCACACTGTATGATCCCCCGTTCACTCACAAGAGCACTGTGCCTTTGCCTGACAATTTGATTAGACTGAAAAACCTGTGGCAGAATTCAAGAAATCTGAAGTGTCTCCCTGAATGCTATCAAAAGGAAGGATTTATTCAGGTCCTAATCTGCTCCGCTGCAGTGAGTTTGCAAAGCTCTGCAGTGAGAGATCAGGAATTAACACAATGCTGAAGAGAACCTAAAGACATTCTGCATCTTCCCTCTCCACCAACGTTCCCCAGTATTCACTATGCTAATGCAAAGTAGAGAGTCCCCTGCTGCTCCTTTCTACCCCGGCACAGCTGATGTTTGTTTAGTGACTAGATTGTTCTATTGATTTTTGTCTCCCTGATGCTGCAGGAACCAGATCTTTTCATGGTGGTGAGCTGATGGGTTGGGTTTTTTGTTGTTGTTGTTTTGTTTTGTTTTGTTTTGCATAGAGAGGAGCTGTCATTTCCAGCTCTCTCTCTGCTTTATCTGATGGGTATATCACTGTCTCTCCCTTGGTGTTGCAGCCTCTCCAGCCCTCTCTGTTCTGGTACTACATGCTGGAGCTCTCCTTCTACTGTTCACTGGTCTTCACCTTGCCCTTTGATGTGAAGAGGAAGGTGAGTGACAACTCCAGGGAAGAGTCAAGCACAAACAGAATGCAAGCGTAATGCTCGAGAGAGTGGTCTTCAAGAGTGTATAGAGTGTACAGTGCTGGTCTGATTTTTTGTGGCACTCTGGCCTTGCTCATTGCCAGGAATTTCCACTCCCAGTCACTCACTTGCCTTCCCTCTGGGAGGTGGGGAATGTCATGAAAAGGTTTGAGCTACCTACCACATGGGATGTGATCAACACACCAGAGGGATGGGATGTGATTTAGAGGGACCTGGACAGACTTAAGCAGTGGGTGTAGGAGAACTTCGTGAGGTTCAACAAAGCTAAATCTCACACCTGGGTCAAGGCAACTCCCATTACCAATACAAACCGGGGGATGTAAAGATAGAGCACAGCTCTGCCAAAAAGTACTTGGGGGCTACTGGTGGATGGGAAGCTGGGCATGAGCCAGCAATGTGGCCAGAAAGCCAACCGTACCCTGGGCTGCATCAAAAGCAGTGTGATGATTTTATTGTTTATATGCTCTAACCAAGAAAGTAGGTACACTGTGTTTTATTCTCTCCTGTCCCCTTTTTCTTCAGGACTTCAAGGAACAGATAGTCCATCATGCTGCAACCATCTTCCTCATCAGTTTCTCATACTGTGGCAATTACATCCGCATTGGGACACTGGTGATGGTGATTCATGATGCTTCCGATTGCTTCCTAGAGGTGAGCTCCACAGTTATTTGCTAGGCAAAACCTAGTTGTCAGCGATGCTCTTCAGCCGACATCTTTTGATCAAGTACAGTAAGGGCCACACATTATTTCACCAATAACTCATTGCTGAACTTTTGGCCTAGATTAAGGTGCCCTGCAGAGGAGAGATGATTACCTGCATGTGGATTGTATTATATCTAGCTCATTAGCCTCTTGGAGCATGTGCAGATGCAGTGTCTTAGGCTGTTTTGTTTTATTGTTCTTTCTCCTTACAGCCAACTAAGATATTCAATTACATGAAGTGGAAAAAAACTTGTGACAGCCTCTTTATGATCTTCTCAGCTGTTTTCCTCATCAGCCGCCTGGTCATTTTCCCCTACACGTGAGTCTGCTGCTGTCAAGGAAAATGAAAACCTGCCTCCTCAGAGGCAGGATAATCCAGCTGTGGGATGAATCTTTTGCTACAGCCCCTGCTTTTCAGTTATTGTGGTAATGTCTCTGGCCTCTGCATAGATTACAGTGCCGAATGGCTGTTACACCTACCTTAGGGTAAACAAGGGTGGCCTGCTTTGGAGTTCATAGAGGAGTCATAAAGACCCAACATATATTGCAGATGAGTCCTCGGCTTTTGGCTCTGCTCTGCTTATTTCCAGTGGGGAACTCACATGTTATATAGAAGAAGGAAATGACTGACCTGAAACTTCCTCTGTGACCAAGGGCTTTTGAGGGCTTACAGCCCTGCTAAGAACACAAGTGCCCTTCAATGCAATTCTTTCTCTCTTGCAGAGTGCTCTATAACACCTACTACTACTCTATGGAGATATTCCAGCCCTTCTTTGGATACTACTTTGTGAATGCTCTCCTGATAACTCTGCAGTTGCTTCACATCTTCTGGTCCTGCCTCATTATTCATATGGTCTACAAGTTCATGCTTCAGGGCACGGTAGGAATCAACTTGTAGTTAATTGCACATCACATGGGGAGAGAGGGTGCCCTAAAGCTACTTGGGAGCACAGAAGTTTATTTGGGATTGATTCTTTCTTGTACTAATGTAATTATACACGTAGACTTCTATCCATCAGGTAAAAGGGGCATTCAATAAGCATAATCCATTCAAGTCTGCAGCTAGGTTATTGCCTGCTTGTCTCCATCAGTTGTAGAGCAACTTTCCAAGCCTGAGATGCAGCTGTATAAACTTTAGTGAAATGCGTCCCATTCTTTCTGACTACAGCACGTGGCATCTGCTGTGAGACCAAGCTGCTGCTCAGCATGAAATTCTTCTCGAAATCAAAGATGTGACCTAGTGTCATCGGGTTGGCCATCTGACAAGGACACAGTCTAGGAGAAATAAGTTCATGGGAGTTGACCTCATACCCTGGGATGAGTTGTTTTGTTACTCTCCAACTGGGGAAATTTGTCTTAGGGGAACTAAGAACAAGCATGAACAACTTATCTTCATCCATATTGTCCAGAGCTTCAGTCTCAGAAAAACAAACAAACAAAAAAACCAAAACAACAACCAACCCACAATATAAGTGACCTGTTATATTTGATATGAAAATATAAAATTGAGAGTGTAGAGTCTGAGGCAGCAGCCTGCCCTGGAGCCCAAAGGCCCCACATCCCTGAGCTGCTGGAACTCGGAGAGCATTGGGACAATGCTCTCAGCCAAAGGGTTTGGATTTGGGTAGTGCTGTGGGGCCAGGCACTGGACTCAGGGATCCTATAGGTCCCTTCCAACTCAGGCTGTGCTGTGATCTTGTGATTCTGTATGCTCTCCATAGCAGAGTGTTTGACTTGCAGCACCCAGAAGCTATTTTCATGTCCCCTTTAGAAAATGTAAGATTTTGATTAGCTGCCTTCCCTCTTCCTTCTTCTGCACAGTGATGCCCAAAGCAGCAGTGTGGATCTCCTCAGTCTGACATGGCTATCCTCACTCCTGGGCAGCTGTGATCTGAGGCTGCTTCAACATGTTTGTATAACATGTATCAGGATCACGGTTAAGATTTAATTTGGACAGAAATCAAACTGTTTGCGAAGGTGAACTAAAGCTAAAAGCACACTGCAGAAA